>NC_060253.1:58446262-58749293 GCF_921293095.1 Ischnura elegans
ATAATTATTGGTTAGGGTAGGGTATAGGAATAAAATTGATAATATTCGTTATCCTGTGGTCACATCTGCCGCTAAAATTGCTTCAGGAATGAGTGTTACGAGTTTGAAATTATTGTACCAGTTATTTTATTAATTATTACTTATTGTAGTCATTAGGTACTTCATCCTGTGACCTTGTCCTTTCCCATGAATCCGGTACATCCCTGCAGATGCATTTTCACTCAGCTTAAGGATATTCATCATAAATTGCTTTTTTGGCATATTAATCTATTGGTTCGATCGATATTCATAGTATTATCAAAACAAGAATCTTCTTATCAAATACCTTAAGGTGAATTCTTTCACTTCACGATTAGTTACCCCTATTTATTGGCTCCTCTTCGTTGATTCTGAGAAAAGCATTTCCTTTGCATAACAATTAACTTTAATTAATTCCTTACTGGTGTAGGATTGATTAGTAATCTTGTATGCTAGGGCAGCAAGGTGCGGTAGAAGTTCACACAACACCTTTCGTTGGTACAACAATATTGTCACTGAACTGCTGTAACTGCAGTGTTGCCATTGATAATGTTGTTGTAGCAACAAAACTGGTCTTGCTAAAATAAATCCAGTGGAAATATTGCGATGTCTCATTTAACTTATTGTTAGCAATAACAATGAGTAATTTGGATAAAAAATAAAATTCCAAATCACTTTTTAGCTACCAACTCTTTTCCGAAGATTCTTTTTAAAGATGAGGAAGTTTGAAATACTTGTTCCCCGAATTCAAAGTGCTCTTTCGTCGTACAAAGAATGCTACCAACTAGGATTGACTGAATGCACATTTCAATGCTGGGAGTACGTTTCCACTTGATTCCGCAATCGCTCATCTGCTCGCCTAATTAATCTTAGGTCTCCCACGGGTAATTGACATTGCGAAGGCAGGAATTTTCATTTCTCTTCTGAAAAAGAGAGTTTCTCGGATACTCCTTTGATGTCGATGTGTGAGCAAATGCTGCAAGCTATCTCTGTCAATATGCTTTTCCCCGTTTAGAACGACCGGTACACGATTGGATGGGATAAGAATTGTTCGTAATACTACGAGTTACAGTTCCATTATGGTAGTTTTTCCGTCATCCAAGGGAAGCAGATGTGGATGCTATCCAATTCACGTAAGGAGTCCCAAAGGAGAACAAAAATAGGTAGCAGATTAATTTTCAAAAAGCTTATTCCCTCCTTAGTCTGATTTCAATCCAGCGTATACTGGAAAGATGAAGGTGTTTTTTTATTAATTATTTTCAAGTGTTCGACGCGAAATCACCCATTTCTTTGTTGGATATCGAGACAAAGGGAAGAAGGCCGAAATGAATTATTGATACGAATATGGTATCTGAAGAATGAAGCACTTCCTCCGATGTCTATAGTAATAATTTGATTAGGAATCCATTTTGACTTTCAAAGATGGAGCTTATAAAAGAAGAGATATTCTTTCAACCGTTAATTTTATCAAACTGATTGAATTGAAGTTTTTTTAGGTTGTTTGTGGATGAGGAGGATGGAAATTCTTACCCGATCCAGCCTACTCTTGTTCCTGTTTTGAGAATGAAAAGAGCTCATCATCTTTGCATTGACTTCTATATTTTTCGGTTCATTTTACAAAATGACCGTAATAGCAGCCGTAGACTAAAATACGGTTATTATGAATTGAAGTAGGTAGTATTTTTAAGTATTGACAAGCTGTTTAAAATGGACGTTATATTAACACGAAGAAGATGTGTTGCATTCTCAAAATTTAGATCTAGAGGAGAAATTATATTCCAGTAATGAGCAATTACTGATACCAGGATACAGTGAGAGAAACGAGTTCGAGATCCAAATTTCCCCGCATGGAGGGGTATTTTTATAATTGCGTGCTTTTATACCTGATAAGTTAGCGGACCTAAAATTAGGGGTTTGTACACGTTAATGAGCAAAATATCTATTCATTTTTTTTACTTTTAAACATATTTTTTCGTATTAATTTTTGGGTGAATATTTTAGCTATTAAGAATTGATTATGCAAAAGATAAGCACTAAATCAAGAAAATACTAGTCTTTTTGGTTTACCAGAGACTACTTATAGAGTACAACTTGATGAAATGGCTTTTAAAAACTATTTGGACGACGTTTCATGTATTATACAGTTACTCCATTAATTAAAATGAACTCGATTATGCTTGCCATGCTTTATTACGTAAACGTCTGCTCTTCCTGCCGTGGATACCTTACGATAAACCTCATATGTTGATGCAACCATTTACGTTGTTTAAAGATTGTGGCTTTACTTAGTAGAATAACGAAATCAGAAATGAAAATTTTATGCGAGCATTAAACACTGATGCTTTAAATCCCAACCACGGACTTAGAATAATCAGGACTAGACACTTACAGCTTCATCTGTCGTCGCTAATATCGCTGAAAAGAAATTATTCGCCTTGATAGCAGCAGTGTACCTAGCCCGAAACATGTAGGGAGTTTCATGGTGATTGTACGGTAGTAATCATTTTTCAGCATACTTTCGAATATAGCAGCTACTTTAGAACGATCAATTTTCTTGATATACCAAGTGCGTTGTGTAACGAAACTTTTCTCGATGAAGTTTTTCGATTCTTTCGAAAAAAAAAACGAATTCTTTTCAGTAAAATTGACTTCGTTGACATTTCTATATCTATCCCATAAGATTTTCAGCCTCAAACCTTTTGACTACCGTAGTGGGAATCTTTATGGGTAGCAGCTGTTCTAGTTAAAAATAGGCCATTTTAAGCTAGTGTATTAGATAGGGTCCTATTAGTTTATTCTGTTCCTTCCGCCTCGATTAGCAAAACAACTATGACATGGAATTATTTCCAGTCTAGCGTATAGCGAATAGCACTTTCATAGCATCACAAATGCCATGAAAAGGAGTTACCTGTTCACCACTCATAAGTTCATAAAGTCAGTATTTTAAAGATATAAATTCATATTGAGAACCTTATCCGTTACTTCCTAACCAGGTAAATTTATAGGAGCACTTGGGCTAGCTTTAGTGCTGCCATCTACGTTTTAAACCATCGCCGGGCGACAGTAAGGATGACAGCGCTTAGAAATGCGAGGGGCTGGGAGGTGCACAGGGCTGATCCCGACCAAAGTTTTGACAATACTATTTTCCCTTATCCCTACCCCTGAATAAGGGTATTCAAGGAGCTGAATTTTATTATTTGTGACATGGTAATGGAATAGTATTTTATCCATTGTCTAATTATTATTTTAAATCATTATTCTACAATATCAGTAGCCAAAACTTTAGTAGCTTAAAAATGTTTATTTCTCATGCATGTGTGAATTAAACCGGAAGAAAATGCGAAATTATTTAGTAATATGTTGCAAACTAGGAGAAAATTACATATTTATATCTGATCGTTTGCATTTTTATATCATTTTATGATCAGTTTCCTATAATGTTTCGTCAAATATTAATTTCCCGTTATATAAGCGTTATTTCTGGGAAAATAAAACTTGAAGATTGAACTCGAGAGTAACATGAAGAAGTTGTCCTTTAAAAAATACGAATATTTTAAGGCCAATTAAGATTATGAATAGTAGCGTTATATCTGACCATTCCATATTGCAACATAAAATGACAAGTAGTTCATGTTCTTTATCTTAATCTTTTGTAAAGTCGATATTTCTCAGTGCATATATTTGTAAATTACGTTCTTCTTGTTGCTCAGAAACAACACCAGGCTAGAAAGGGTTTATTTTACTAATTCAGTAATAATTTAATCAAGAGCCTGTCTTTGCTTAAAGATATTTACTTTTGGGATAGTTGTGAATACACCAGGGAGGAAATTCGAAATTTTAATAATATGCTGACAATCAGGAGCTCATTACATATATCATTTTGTTATAAGTTCGTCATTATTTGCATGATGTTAATTATATTCCCTCTTAACCCTTAACTACACGCGCCCGTGAGTAACGCTCCAGTGCACGCTTGCGGCTTTTTTGCCGCTCATTAATATTTTTGGTTTTCCCAAATAAACATTTGAATGTTGGGGTATTTCAACGCATTTTGATAAATTCTAATTAAAAAAGGACTTTAAATATTTTTCTGATTCACTTATAAACAAAAATTAAGAATAATAATACGCAAATTTCTTCATGAATACTTTAATAATTTTTCTTAAGGAATTGCAGACGATAGTGTTTTTGGCCGAGGAAAAAGTACAGGAATAGAATGCCATAGTTTTACACCAGTGATCTAAGTGTACGCAGTAAGTGCGATATTTATAATTATTGAGAAATGCGGCAAAATTCCCGCTTAGCGTGTAACTAAGGGTTAAGTTGCCCCAGAAAGTATTATATGTGCATGCAGATCACTTTCCCCGCGTCCACTCAACCACCTTCCATCCCTCCACGCTGGGGGGCAGCACCTCCCACCAAACGAGTCTCTTCTGAAAATATTCCACGGAGCCATTAAAACCGCCCGCTGCCGCTTCCCTAAGCGTTCCGCACGCACCCTCTCTCCGCATTCTCTGCTAACCCTCGTACCCTGCCTGCCCGCCAATAGCCTCTCTCTCCCCTCCCAATTTTCCTTCAAAAAAAATACGTCCCTTCTCCTTTTACTTCAACCGACCACCCTCTCTGTAGCCGGGGCACATTAACGACTGAAGTGTAATTCCAACCCTTTCTTTCTGCGGAGCAAGTGAGGGGGTTGAAAGAGAAGGGGAACGGAAGGTTAAAAAAAAAAAAGAGTTGGAAGTGGAGGAGGGTACCAAATGGAGTTAGTTATTCCTGCCAAAAACTCTTATGGCCGGGCCAGACCTTCTCTCTCGTCCACCCCTCCCCTCTCTTTGCTTGCTATTTGCGCGAGAAAATATAGCCCTGTGAAACGTGGTCAAAGATATGACGTATTAGAGCGCCGTTTCGTATTGTAGCATGTCCTCATGGCATGGAAACGTTTCTGAGCTGAATTTACTAAGAGTTATGGATAGCATTTTGGTTTTAAATAGAAAACTTCGCAAATTTCACATGTGATTTGGTAAAATTCACAACGTTTTTTATTTAAAATAAAGCAATATCATTAAGTCACGCCTCAAACCATCGATTTAAGAATTTTAATGTTTATAAAATTTCTTTTCTACAATAAGGAGATTAAGATTCCAATGTGTTCGGATTTGACAAAATAGCATTTGCTATTTGCGAGAGAAAATATATCTCTCCGAAACGCAGAATTTCGTCACACAATGTAGCTGATCCTAATAGCAAGGTAACGTTTCTTGGCTGAATTTACATAGGATTACGGACAACATTTAAGTCTTGTAGACAAATCCTTATATACGGTAAGAAGATTGAGATTCCAATTTATTTATCTACATCTACTTACTACTCCGCAAATCACCTCAATTGGATTGTGACGGGGGATGGTTAGAATACCAGCCGTTTACACATAAAAAGGAAATTCTTTAACGAAATTATGCCTAGCATGTACTTGAGCCTTTTATCATGCGGGGGAAAAACGATCACCGACGATTTCCCCCGTGGCGTACCAATATACGATTAGAATTGGCATTACAGTACCATTACTCCTGAACGGATGGAGAGGGAAAGTAGAGGTGGAGGAGATTGATTAAAGACGTGCGGAAATGGAGGAAGTGATAGGGAATTCACGCAAGAAAGATGTAAAATCGTCGTTGGCATGACGATTCATCACTGCTAACTCGAGAAGAAACTGTGAACTTGCGGCATTGTCGCCTAAGGTGTATAGGTGAAAGCAAAGGCGTACCCAGCGAGGGTTAGGGGGGGAAGCTGCCCCCCCCCCCAAGAAGCAAAATTCGCAAAAGTCTTAAAGAAAAATCAGTACTGAAATGAAAAAGGTTTCAACAAATTTGATATTTACGAAAAATTATATGTATTATTATAAGGTATGTAATTAAAACAAAACTATTTTTTCAAGAAACTAATCTTATAAACTAATAAAGCGCTGTTATAATTTTCTTAAAATGTCACAACTTGGTTACCCCCCTCCTTAGACCATGGTTTGACCCCCCTAGTTGTGATCCTAGGTATTCCCTTGGGGCGAGTGAGGCTGGGAGAAAGGATGAGGTGTTAGGATTTTTGAAATAAGTTGGAAGATGAGGAATTCGGCTGAAACTAGTTATTTCTGCAAAAATACCTATTATGCTGACTTAAAAATATTATTACAATTGACGTGACGACTCCAGGGAGTATGCTGACTAATTGGATAGAGAGTAGGGATTTTTATATCATTCGGATCCTTCGGATATCTCCAAATTTTTCACCTCGAAGTGCGAATTCATCCAAAGAAATTACCACCCCACGCTGAATGCGTGACGTCATGCTCCTTTGCATCGGTTTAACTATGGGATATGAGGGATGGGTGGGGGGATGAAGGGATAGTCCGCCGTCCAAGCCTCAGAAAAAACAAAAATTATTGCCTAGTTTTGACATGTAATAACTGCATCTGCTTAAAGTTAAATCTTTAGTGCCAACATGATATAAAATCTATTTTCCAGGCATGTCATTTTTCAAAAATTTTCCCGAATTTCCTGATTTCGTTGCCTGGAGTGGGAGGTCACCACTTCAGGCCATCCCACATCCCCAAAAGCATATTCCTAGTGACGACACTGCTCCATTGATAACCAAAATTCGGATTGGATCACTGATTGGTTGGGTGATGATTACTCATCAGTGAACACTAGACAAGCATCTAAGATATAACTAATAACTTCAGGCTTTACTTTGTGAAACCTCTCCATACTGGAAGTAAGGAAATAAAACTTTGTAAGGTTCACTGTTATATAATCATCTAAGCATCTAAGACCTTGTAGGATTAACGATTGGAGTGTAATTCCAACCCTTTATTTCTGAAGCGAGGATAAATTTAAGAAAGGGCATGAAATAAGGAAGGAAATTGGAGTTGAGAAAGTGGAGATTGGAATTAGAAAGATTTATAAAGACATTTTATTTTTTTGCTATACAAGTAGTCAGGAGTGTTACATCCAATTTATCCAAATACAGTTGATTACCAATGCATGCATGAGGCACAGAGGTAAGGGAAACATCTCTTAATAACCATTTATTAAAATTGCGTATGGTCGGCTAAGTTTCCTTCGTTTGATAGGGTATAAATAAAATAAAAATTGCTCTAGGACATACGTCCTCTAAGGACAAAAACTTTATTTTAAAAAATAAAAATAAGCATGGTAAACATAGAGTAAATATAAACATAGAATAAATTGAAGCCTGGAATATTGAAATCAACTCACTCGTTGTGAGCGATAAACCAACAGGACAATACAATAAAAGAGTTCCATTATAAAAGGTTAAAAATAAAATAAATCATACACAATGTTTTAAAAGATTATAATTAGTTCCACCATAGTACGTAACATTACAGCTTATCAAAATATCCTGTGACAAATCTCAGGGAGCAAAACCAATGCGGAAGAAGTTTTAGGAACAACTTTAAGTAACATGATGAAAAGAACAAACAACCAAAAAAATATAATATAAAAAAACATTTTTCTTTATGAGGGTCAAACAACTCATAGGACTTTAATCAAAATTTTCCACGTCGCCCCAATTATTTGCATTAGAAATTTTTGAAAATTCTTCTCACTGTGTTAGCCCTAATAAGGTCTCCGTTATAGGTGAGGAAAGATTCTAAATTCTTGTCGCGGATTTCCACAAAAGCCATTAATATGCACGAATGTTCCCTCTTTTTTGCTGGTCTCTTGAGAAATGTCACCTAGGAATATTGCTCTAAAGGTGTTGCATATGATCTGCCTACATTTATAGTCTAAATATGGAAAAGAAGGTGTAGCGGGCTTGGCATTTATGATCGAATTTACTGCCATCAAAAATCTCGCATCAACAATATCTAATCTCCTCGGTGTGCATTTATGTTCAGGGCTTTTGAACTCGCTAGTTATAGACCCTGAAAAAAAACTGTAAGCAATCCATATATAGGTTTATTGATGACAGTGGATTCTGGTTTAGCTCATGAGAAATACACGTGAGATAGAAAGTTATTGTGCTTTTTACTCTTGCCTTTAAGGCAATTACCTTCCTTGATGAATATAAATTAACTCTGATTTTCTAAGTATTTTACTAAATATCCCGCGAGCCTCTCCAGAATGGTAAATATAATGTTACCTTAAAGAGCTGATTCACACTGGTCCAAAAGATTTTCAAACCATGCGGAGGGTTTTGAGTCAGAAAAATTTTAAAAAACATTTCTTCTTCGACGCCATCGCTGTAAGACCGACCATATTCAGTCAGAAGATAGAATTTTCTCAAAATTCAACTTACTCAACTCCTGGAAAACATTTAAATGACTTTACTGATATCTTTATGAGCAAAGAGCACATGCTAGCCAGTAATGGCAACCAGATAACTTTTTGCTCGTAAAATTTGCGTCGCTAATCGCTTTAGCCGTTAGTTGCCCCTAGAATTGAGGTAAAAAAAATTGAATAGCCTTCCATAGGGGCAATGCCCCAGGGGTTTGCTGACCTTATGATTGATCACGAGGGTGCATAAGACGGTTCAAGGTGTTTTGATTAATATAATAGCAATTCAGGCAATATGACCTGTGTAGACTTTAGTTTTCCATTTCGCAGGTTGTATTACTTTAAAAACCTATATTTCTGTGGATTAAGGTACTAAAAAAAATCATTGCTCAGCGTTGTTGAAAAGACTGCCGATCAATTTGTCTCCTTAGGGTAGACTGGGTTGTGGGTACGGTTGTGCCTTGGTACGGTAGTGCCTGGGTACGGTAGTGACAGTCGTCCTATTAGAAAAAATATAGGGAATAGCGGAATATGCAAGGGGAGAGAGGAGCAGCTTGCACATATGAGCCTATGTCTCAGTATTGCGTCAGCCATCGCTTACAGTAAACGCTATCAGAGGCCCATATTGGTTTTCAACTGTCAAAAGTAAATATTTTTGTTCGATTTATCTTGATGATTTTTATTACACGAATAAAGATAGAAATTTGAGCATTTTTTCTCGATATAAGGCTGACATTATTGATTTAATAGCTGCGATTACTATGACAGGAAGTTTTTTTTGTATCGAAATGGCGTTTGTTTTTTTGCGAAAGAGTGCTATGGGTATGGTTGATAATTTTTTTAATAACTTGCTCCTATGATCTAACATTTGTGTTCAAGGATACAAATTATTATTTAAATGTGTAGTAATGTATAAATTACGTAAATAAACACTCTCTGTTCAGCTTAGTAGCCTACTTACAGAACTACGGGCGATCAAATGAAAATTGTCACAACCGTACCCAGTCACCCTTCTCTGTATCTAATATCTCACACTCCAATATGATGCCATTTAATATTATAAGAACAGTTTTCCCCAGCGTTTAGATCCTGTGATAGTTTTGAAAGCGATGTAGTTGACTGCTGTGGGCTAAAATACGACATTTAGAAATTAGGTGAGGGCAATTTTCCAAAGGGAAACCATGGTGTAAAATGTGGTGAAATAACATGTATGTCTTTACTGCACAGTATTGCAGAAATTAAGACCTGTAAAGCTATTGATTAGCGTTTTAAATATTGTGGGATTATGTAGTTTGAAACGGGAATTAATCTTCGCATGGCGAGGCTGAAAATCTTTTACGCACTGAAGTAGCCTCCGTCATGATTTACTGTGAATGGTTTAATTTCTTCCCCATTAGTTCTCGAAATAAGGAGCTAGATGCGGTATATGGTGTGCTTATGAGAGCTTGAATGCAATGAGAGGTCGTAAGGGATCTCTTTTGGGTCGCTTCCAGGAAGGATGTTACTGCGAATTTTGGCGTGTTCTCGCTCGTATTCGATCCTTGTACGCTATTAAATGAGATAAATTCGTTGACGTATTTGAAAATTTTGTGTTATTCATCTGTAAGTTATGATATGGTTTGTGCTAATTCTGGAAAAAAAGTTTCCATGGGGTTGCTCGGCTATATTTTTTGTGAAGTGCATGATGAGTAAAATTATCCTAAAGGAGAGTTTGTCCGAAAGAAAGACCAAGATGAATTTTTTTGCAAAACAACTTTCACGTTTCTAAGCTAACCTAGAATCCCTCATCACTGGTTAGAAATGAAAGCTTTTAGACCAGGTGACCAATTTAGTAGAATAAATAAATAATTGGGTCTTTGAAGACGGATTAACGGAGACTTTATTAGTAGCATTGCGTCTACCCGTGGATAAAATGGCTATTTTTTATCTATTTAGTAGACATTCTATTCACTGGTAGATGTTGAAGAGTTTATTTATCCTTTTTTTCTAATATGGTCATCGAAGTCTATTTTGCTATCTCCTTCAAATACTGAAACTTACTTGTGATGGATATCTAAGGATTGTAATAAATTTTTAATGACGTTGAGATAGTAATTTGGCCTAGTTATCGTTTCATCAAGTATGAAGTGAAACTCAATATTACAGCTTTTCTTTCTTCTTATTCTTCACTAGACTGCCTGAATAAGTAAAATTCATATTTGGGAAAAAAATGACTTTTGAGAAATATATGCGTAATAAAACCTTATTGTTCTTTTTATGCATCATAATTTTATGCAATGGACAAAAAATCACAGCTTTAAAAATGGTATTTCTGCTCTTTGTCTATGAATTTCGTATCGTACACCGTATCCAGTAGAATAAAAATTAGTTTTGAAGAAAGATCGTTGCTAAAAAATGCACCTCATATTTTATTAATGCGTCCAGACTCAGAGGAAAAGATGAATTCCATTCTATCATTAATAGTTTTTTTTCCGACGTTAGTGATTGAAAAGTATTTTGGCTCTAAATCGTTTAGTAAATATGACGTTTTCACTAAATTTTGCAGAATCCGAAATGAAATGGTACTCACGAGCGAAATATGCATCTCGATGATGCGCAAAATGATTTCACAAAATTGATCGTTACTTTCATTTTGTCTTTTTTCACTAATTTCTTTTCATGATACTCTGACTTTATTTCTAATTTTAATTCTGGATGGCAATAATGGCGTACCATATTGGCTGATAATAATTATAATTTACCAAGAGCTCTATTTTCCAAGATCTCTAGTTCATGGAGCATCTTCTTTTCTTTCGAGTGATCATCAAAAAACGAATGAAAGAAATGGAAAAAGGAACTTCAATTCCGTACTCATCATTCCAATTGGCATTCTCTTTGAAGAAGCAAGAAAGGCACGCGGATGCGGAAAAGGATGAAAGTGGAAAATGGTGGGAGTAAAGTCAGCGTGCGTGATAAAGGTGCACTAAAAAACTGTTAATGCGCAGAAGTAAAAAGAATATTTTGAGCTAAAAAAGGAGAGGCATGAACGATACACGAAAGCGTGTCTCTTTTCCTTCGTGATTGCGTGCGTCGATTTGAGAGTGGGAAAGAGATTGAACACTGCAACCCGTATGCAACCACCCAAATTTCAATGGCATCTTGGTTGCATAATTGCAAGGGGAGGAGAAGTTCACAATCCACCGAGCTTTGAAAAAATATAACGGGTGATGGTGGGAGATCAGAAGGATATTCCCCCCTCCTTCACGTGGGATACAAATAAGATGATGGTTGAAAACAGGGTTTTTTCCCGAGCTTAACCTCACGACCCCCGTACCCTTTCTCTCTTCCAGGGGACCTCATTACCCTGGTTCTTCACCCTCCATACCTTTCCTTCTCTAGCTGCAACCAGTAACCGCCCCGGAGTAAAAAAAATGAAGTCTGAAATTTAATTAAGTCCGTAATTATTTCGCCACGCATACTGCTTGTTTTGACTTTGGTCGGACAGCAGGTTGGTTGCATTACTCGTGGGTAACCCCTTTCCAATCCGGCCTTCTCTTGTATGTACATGCGTGCCTTGCGTATGCCTACCTGCGGTTTGAGCATCAAGGCACGTGGAAAAAAAAGACGCGCGAATCTCGCTCTGCGCAACCAACAAACCGAGAAACACAGGAACGCTTCACCTTTTTTTAGTGGGCTTGCGTATCTTTTTTTTGCTTAAACTTATCACTACCCTTTTTTCGTGCTTTGCTGCAAACTCTTTGAAAATTTCATCCACCATCATTCAACCTTTAGTACATCTTGCTTCTATGTCACTCCTCGGTTTCCAAAGCCCACGTGATTCATCTCTTTCACCTTTGATCATGAAAGAGATTATTTTCTTGATGACTGTAATAGAATTTTTCGGTACGTAATTTTGACGAACTGGATTGCGAATATTCCCGTTTTAAAAATACGTTGTGAGGAAACTAGATAGCATTCCATGCCGTTAAAGTTTGATATAAAATATGCTTAACGTTATTGTCTGTCACTTTCATTTAGGTATACTCAAGTTTTATCTGGAATTGTGTATCTAATCTAATAAAAAGGCCTTAGTCTCATATTTACAATGAAGCAATTCAAAATGCGGAAAAAATTATGAAGCTATTTTGAATTACGTCCAAAATTAACAAAAAAAAACATTTTATTCTACTTATCAGTAAAAGCTCTTACTTTTTCCCAATCTCACTTGTCAAAATTCGATTCTCCCAGAGTTTTCGATATTGTGAATGGGACATTGACTTAGAACACAAAAGTAATTGAAAACACCGGGTAATGTAAAGGGTCTTATAAATAGAAGAAAATGCCTCTCTCTGTGTGATAATTAATAAAAATTGACAGAAATTAAAATTTTCTTCAACTTTAAATCCACTTTTATGTTGTTTTATTCTGTCATTGTCGAATTAAATCAATTTAGTAGCGAATCAAGGCTCTTAGTGTTAGACGGATGTTATAATACCACTCAGGGTACAGAAACTTTAAATTATTTTGAGTGGAGTCATAAGAGCTCGATTTTATACCCTTGTGGACAAAAACAAACGAGAAATTTAAAAATGTGAATTTCGAGGATGTCAGGACTTCAATGAAGGCACAATATCTTTAAATTAAGGGCAGTTCAAATTCTTTGCGTAGCTAATATCAATATGTGAAGTTCAAACCAGTCTTGTTAATAACAATAATTCGTCAATTGATCGAATTATATATTCTCGAGTCTTCCACCGGGGGAATGCCTCATTGCCTCAATTTATGTCGATTTTAGAATCGGTGAATTGGAAATCGTCGTAGGACTTCTGACATTTTGTACACTCCCATTTGAACTCTCGTGTTTCATGATTGATGAACTCTCCTGTCACCATCATGGCATCTACTGATTTACAAGATATTTTCTCACTATATTGAATTTTCTTAATTTCCTTCCTGTAAAATTTTCTTTCCTGTTGTTGGATTTCAGTGTCCTATTTGGCTGCTAACCCACATTTATTCGCAAGCAGCATAAAATTGTTGACTCTTCCATCTTAATTAAATATACTGAGAGTGATTTCACCCTTCCTGTTCTTCGGCAAAAAATTCCGCATGAAAATTATCATCGATGTGAAGAATAGAGAAAATTATTTTTCTCACAGAACTCCTTTTATTCTCACTATTTCAGGATTTCAGGGCCGCTCAATGGAGCTCAGTCCCCGGATTCTATGTTTTTCCAGTGATATATTTACTTCTATGTTTTTGTAATGCTCCTCATGAGACCAAGTGAATATCTGCCATGGTTAGACAACGCCATTCAAAGAACTTAACTGATGTGGAATTCTTGTATAAAAGTACGCCTAACGTATTTTTATTACAAACGTCATAGCACCACTGAGTCGATAGGTAGAGCTTTGCTTAGTTTATTTTCTCTAAACTATTTTCTTAACTTTCCTCTAACTATAACAAACATTTAATTCGTCTCAGCAGGGATAATTATGAAAAAAATTCGGGAAAATCTTTGAAAAGATTTGATAACGAACAAAATTGCAAGCCGTTTTTATATTTGATAGAATACCAGCCTCAAAATAATTGGAGTTGGTGTGCTCGCAACGGTTCCCACTTATTACGGTCAATTACATTTCTTGAAACTTTCCTCAGACGTTTGAGGTGCGCCCACATAGAGGTGAAGGAGGAGTTTGCTCCCTCTCCTCAGGGTCATATTTGCACCCTCTAGATGCCCACTACGTCTTCGGCGAGTAGATTTTGGAAAATTAAACGAGGAAAAAAACTGGTCTTTTAAGTGGGTACCTATCGATTAACCAACCAAAACTCCTTAATTACTTCCGTGGATGAGAAAAGCCAACTTTTAGAAATCTCTCCACTCGACCCTAATCAACCTGTCTATCCGTATATCCGAGTTTCGACGTCCTTTCTCTTCTCCTCCGCCTACGAACTCTTCCTCTTTTTTACCACTTGAGGCACATCGTCTCCATCTTCTTCTCCAACCTCGCCCACAGCTTGTGTTCGTTCCTTCCTCGAACCACGCTCATCTTTCGCCCGCTGGCCTCCATTAACCTCCTCGTTCCTGGCGTATTGTATGCAATGCATCGACGTTTGACTTTTCCAGCGCTTGGCTAAGTAAAATGTAGTTATTGCAAATATTGTGCGAAGAATCTACAGAGAAAAAAGTCATTTGCCTTGACCGGGATACGAGCCTATATCCCTCGATTGCCGGTCGAGTGCTAAAGCCAGTTAAGCTACTGAAGCGTCACTCTCCCCTTCTGAAATTTGTGGACTATACCGGACAAGATGGTATGGACTGCTGAGCATATGATGCGACAAGCAGTCGAAATTATGCGCACGGCGCCACAGCCGAAGAGCGAAGCCCGAACTTTGAACACAGAGAGGTGTTCACTCTAGACTAATTTAAGTTTTACGGGACTAGCCATTATGATAACTTTACGGAGTCAGCCGCAATGCACAAATAGTGCGAAAAATTGTGTGCAAAAAATTTGTATATCCCGGTAAAGGCGTATGATTTTTTTCGCTGTGGATTTTTCGCACAATTAGTACATTGCGGGTGACTCCGTAAAGTTATCACCGTGGCTAGTCAAGGTATACCTAAAGAAGTTACTACTACTAGTTCAGTGCTTACTGACAGATGACAGCATTATACATTAGCGTGATTAGTTAAATGAAAACAGAATTAAGGGTTTAAATGAAAACAGAATTAAACTTACCTACAGTTCGTGTTTTTTTAATTTTCGAATTCGTCGTCTTAAAAAGTTTTTTACACAATTAATAAATTTCAACACGTTTATCCTTAGCCGTTAAACAAGGCAGAAACACGGCATTGACATTAGCCTATTCCTGAAGTACCAACTGTTTGGGATATGAGAATGATTTTTTTTCTGTGGATTTTTCGCAAAATTTGTGCATTGCGGGTGACTACGTAAAGTTTTCACCGCGCCTAGTCCCGGTATACTTAAAATAGCTAACTTTTTGTAAATGATGCCCCGTTAAAAGTATTCATATTTTGAGCGCGCAGTCGCAGACCCGATCTCTCGAGTCTTCCACGCCACCCCAAGAAAAGGCCACTTGACACTCAAACGCGAGTTTGGGTGGGGGAAGAATATTGGTTTTGGATTTCAGCTTCACCTCCCTCATCCCTGTCACACTCATTTCTCTCCTCTTGGCAAAACTATTTTAATTTCCGGATGCCATTTGCATCGAGCAGATGAGGGAGATTGGAAAATAGATGTGGATGGCGAGGGTTGAAAAAAAGTTTAGTGCTTGAAGAGGTATTCCCAAGGAATAGTCTCTCATGAAAATGAGAGGTATGGTGATGAATCAGGTAAGATTCTGGTTCGATAGGAAATGAGCAAAATAAGGGATGGAGGGGTAGAATCTCTCCTTCTTCTTCACTTCAATGATATCCGAAACACATGCCTGAATAAGAAGTTTGAAACTGATTTAAAATTTGGTGAATTACATCTAAGCTATTTCAAGATACGGCAAAATTTATAAAAAACTATTATTTGATAAATTGATTTTGGTTGCTTCAAAAACAGTTAAAGTGTTGAGTTAATATAAAAAAATAAAATCTCGGGCACCTTTACATTAAATATAGCATGGAGAGAACTCCGTGAAGATAATAAAATAAGAAAATCAAATGCATTGCTGTATTAACCCTTACCTGGTCTCGTCGAGTCATGTAGACCCGCCTGGATTTTCTTATATGTTTTTTTAACGAAAATAACGTCATTCGACATTGGAATTTTTTCTAGTCTATTATTTTTTGTTTTTCTGCCGATGAGTAAAGTTGGATTTTCAAAGTATTGCTTTGATTCGCTGCAACCGATGTTTTGACCCAACGCGTCGCGACCGTGAGCGTATCTGATTTTTTCCACCTTTAACTCGATCCATTATTCTGTTTTACATAGCAGATTACTTCTAAAGTTGTAAAGGTCAATACATTTACCTCCTTTTAAATAAATAAGAGATCGTAGCCTTTTTCCAAAACATTTTTTTTTCAAAAAAAATTTGTGGAAATACAATCTTTTATTTATTTAAATATGTCTAACCTCCACCAATTGAAGCGTGAGTGTGTTGAACATTGACCTCTTTTTATAAAATTCATGTTTTATAAAATTCATCTATGTTGAACATTGACCTCTTTTTATAAAATTCATGTTTTATAAAATTCATCTATGTTCTCTGGATAAATATTGATACCGTTTTCTATGCATCGGGTATAATTTATGATATATCGTGTATCTAAATTTAAAATTTTAACAAATATAATAAATAATAATAACGAGTAAGGTTTCTACATTTTTATTTTAAGAAAATTTAACAAAAAAAATGTATACAAAAATTTTAAGAAAATTTAACAAATAAAATGTAAAAACCTTATTCGAACAACTTACTTAGTGAGTAACAGTAAAATAATACTAATATATTGAAAAAAAATGTTGTAAATCGCAATAACCTTAACTCAGGTCACCCTTCGCAAGCAGCTACGTAAGTTTTGGGGTGCGACCATTTCAGGGTTTAAAGGGGAAAAAAAACATTGCGATGATACAGACCTGTATAAAAATATCTGGTTACCCTCTATCATGAAAATAAGTTTATTTTTCTCAAATGTGCCCTTGAATATTATATCATCCATGCGTTTAATGTTCTCCTCGCTTAGGATGATATTTATAATTACATTTTGAGTAAACCCACTCCCATTTGAGCCTTTGCTCCGACTTTTTGCGTTATTTCTATGTTTTTTGTGATGCTTTCGTTAACTAGGTATCCAGGCCTGAATATCTTTAAATGAAACCGCAAGAGCACTAATGGCATGGAAACTTGCAAGAGAGAGGGTCAGATTCTGCGTAAATGCTAAGCCTCACTCTTACGATATAAAATATTTTGCTTATTTAGGAATCATTTTAGGCATTACTGCATTATTATTTATAGCGTCTCTCAATTCAACGAATTTAACCTCCTTCGAATGCTATTTGGAATTAAAACTTAGGCGCCTCATTATCTTTTTCTTGTCTCATAAATCCGTATTGTGTAGTTTCTTTAGGATTTTCCTTATGGCCACTGGTCTCATAAAATTCATATTTATTTTCCAAAGTGCTACACTTTGGAAATTTTGATGTGATTCGAACCCTCGTCATTGAATAAGTTTCAAATTTGAATCGCTGTCTGCAGTAAGACATCATGCCCAAGTTGGATGATTTTTCTTTTTTCTTCTTTAAGTTTTTGCTAGGCGCAAGACTCAACGTTTCCTAGTTAAAGGAAACATGTTAGCTTGTTATTATTAGCATGACATGTTTCCTTTTTGTAGGAAACGTTTAGCCTTGCGCCTAGCAATAACGTAAAGAAAAAGAAGATAAATCGACCATCTTGGACATGATGCCTTCAAGCCATCGACCATCAAAAATGATGCCTTTCTGCAGTTAGCGGTTCATTCGTCGGCTGCGTTTCTTGAAAACTAGGACATATTCCTTTTAAGCATCGAAAAGCAGAATTGTTTTTGTATGCATATTCAATGGTTAAATGTACGTTAATGATCTGTCCTAAGTTTTCATCTATCATGAAATAAATCTCTGCTTTTTAAAGTTTTCAGGCAGACTTTGCCGTGCACCAGGATTTCGAATATGATGAAAAAGCTGTGATAATAGCGTTTAAACTCTTATTATAATATGTGATGCTGATTTAAAAATCCCTGATTATAGACCTAGAGTAACTATGCAGAAAATTTTTTTGGCATACTCATTCTCTTAACTACTTCTGAATAACCGCCGTGTTTCCTGTGCGAAGGGCAGGAAAGTTTTGCATCTTCTTAATAAAAAACATTACATATCAGGGATTTGGAATATATAATCAGTGGCGGATACATATGGGGGGCGAAGAGGGCGCGCGCCCCCTATTACGGGGCTGCCCGCATTGCCGAACATTGCAGAACCACAATTGTAACTATTTTATACGATAAGATAGCATCGTCTTGTCCCAAGTTGGGCGATTTTTCTTTTTCCTTCTTTAAGTTTTTGCGAAGTGCAAGACTCAACGTGTCCTACTAAAGGGAAACATGTTAGCTCGGTGTTATTGGCATGACATGTTTCCTTTTGTATCATTTCAGATGAAACTGTCAAATTTTTAATGTAACTTGATTGTTTTTCATTACGATAAAAGTATGGGCAACTCAAAAGATCTTTTGTGCCCCCCTTGAGTTTTTTCTGTATCCGTTACTGTCTATTATGTATATATTCTGTGTAAAAAACAAATGTATGCAAAACTAAGCCCTGATGAAGGTTTTAATAAACTGAGACGTTGGCTAACAACTTTTTTGCATTATGTGTGATCTATACTCCAGGAATTATTTAATCGTTAATTAAATGAGATCAAGACAAGAGGAAAAAGAAAATCTAATTATATATTCTGTCTAAAATAAGGCTTTGTCATCCTTATGTTTAAATGATACCTGATCATTTGTTTCTATTTCTAAACTAGCATGAATTCCTTGTAGATAAGTTAAGGTATAAAAACAATAAACGCTGTATATTATAACTAAAATTGAAGTGGAAAGAGTGGCGCTTGAGTAAGTATTGCCCTTGAAGGAAAGATGAAGGTAAAATTTTTGGCCAAGATTTTGGGGAATGCATCTCCAGCTGGAGAGGATCTGAAACTCTGCGCAAACTTTTGAGAACCATTGTAATACCAAATTTAAAAAAATATACGAATCGAAGAATGATAAGTCCCTGACTCAAAAAAAAAAGAAGTAAGGGGAAAATATGAAGAAAAAATAAAACGTTTCCCTCCCCCACTCTCTTAGCTCCTATTCGCATCTTCCAATCTCCCCCTCTCCAAGGGGACCAAATAAAATGGAAACTGGATATATATCCCCTTCAGTCACGGGACTCTTTGAGATATCTAACCGGACAAGTTTTTGATGTCCCTCCGCTGACTTATTTCGTTCCCCCATCCCTTTATTTTTTTGCTCCGCCTTATTTCCCCGTTTTATTCCTCCACCCTCTGATCAAGGGAGGGGAGGCACTCAGCCGTGTGTTGAGATTTCCAGCGCATGAAAAAAAAGGGAGTAGGTTACGGGGGAGATATACAAGAAGTAGAAAGACGATCCGTACCCCTTCATTACGCACTACCATTTTTTTATTCTCGCGGCAGGAGTTTTTGATTTCATTTATTTGTTTTACCTAGCCCAGATGAGACCACATTCCGGCCTCTTCTTCCTCAATACGGCAATAAAAAAATACAGGCATCATTTAAAAATGAATTAGTTGATAAAATTACATTTTTATGTAATTAGGCCGCACCCCCCACCCACCCGCCTTTCTTTTTCTAAACGTTCTTTTCTATTTAGACTTCCTTCTTCCATTAACTCCGATGCCAAATGTTCCAACTTTTGATCCTTTTTTTCATCCCTCACCCAACTTGCACCCTCACTATCGTAATTCTCCCCCTATTCCTCACACCACCTGATGAAATTTATTATTCTTTGTTATTTATTTGCAAATACTGTTGAATATTTTTTGTTCATCATTGGTTACGTTGCTTGTTATTATGAAATTGTTTCTCCTGTTATTGTAGTCCTCTGTAATTGGCCTCGTGCTGTTTTTGGATTAAATAAATGAATTTTAATTTTGTGCCAGCTGTCGGATCATCTTTGTCCTTGACCAGCCGTGTCTCTGATCATCCGAAAGGGCGTTAAATGAGCGGGCAAAGGTACATTGGAATGATCCCAGCATACGCAAAGACCTATGGATTGGGAGCAGAAATTTGTTTCCCCGATGTCGCGTGTTTCACGTCCGGATATCTCCCAGCAGAGCCATGTTGTTGTGGATGAAGGATGGAGTACGGTGATTTTTGTTATTTTTTACAAATTTTCAACCCGGTTTGCCGAGTGTCCGACGCTCCTTGATTTTCAGCCACCCTTCACGAACGTAAGGGGGAGTCAGAAGAAGGAAAGGGAAAAAATATGAATCTTTCCCTTCTTCCGTTCGAAATGAAGGCCATCTTCTCTCGCATTATTTCTTCTATTTTTTTTCTCTCCTCTGGAGTTATGGTTTTCGAGAAGGGTGCCACGAAAGGTTTTTTGGATTGGCCGTGGAATGGAAATATCAGGGGAGTTTGGGATCCTGGAGGAAATTGGCAATCCTGTACATTTTTCCTCCTGAGTGAGAGAGAGGGTTCTTGGTTTTTTTTTTGAAGGACGGGTGGCTAAGAGGAATGAAAGAGCAAGCTATAAATATAGAGAGAGGAGGGGGTTGATGGCATTTGTTTTTAGTTTGTGCGAAGGGAAGTGAAGGGAATGGGTGTTTCATCCAATAGAGCTGATCTCTGGGGCGGAAGGACTGAGCTGATTCGGATGTGAAGTGGGCTTTTTGCACTCGCGAAGATAACCTCCATCGTGAGTTTTTCCTCGTAGTTGACATGGAAAAGCTCCGCTATCACCTCGCTTTTTAGTGCCTACCTAAATCT
This sequence comes from Ischnura elegans, assembly GCF_921293095.1. Taxonomy (NCBI): domain Eukaryota; kingdom Metazoa; phylum Arthropoda; class Insecta; order Odonata; family Coenagrionidae; genus Ischnura; species Ischnura elegans. Next base: position 58,467,046 of record NC_060253.1, read on the forward strand.
ACGAAGGTCTGTGAAACTAACCCTCGTGATGCATGCTATCGCGGGTTTTACTGAAGTGCTCCTTTTCCAAGTTGAATATCAAGTTCACGCTATCCGTAGTATTTTTTTAAACTGCTTCATAACGAAAATAAGTGGCTAAGATTCTTATTTTTTCACCTATAAATTGAATTTTTATGTGAAACAACTATGCATATGTACGATACGTTTTTTGGAAATTTCGCTATTTTTCATATCCCACGCAAAAATTCAATTTCTGTATGGAACTCCTTTGAACGGACCAGCTAAGTATCTTAGCTCATTAATTCCATGCTGAAAATTTGTTAATACGATCAGCTTTTTTGCATTAAAATAGATTTTTCAAGTGAAACAACTAAGTATACGTGCGATATGTTGTTGGCGATTTCGCTGTTTCCATATTCCTGTTTTTTATATTCCACATGGAAAATCAATCTCCATCTAGTATTTCTTTGAATGGATTAACTAAGTATCTTAGCTAATTAATTATAAGCTAAAAATTGGTTTTCCTCATGCTTAGGAAAGGGTCTCTCAAACTAACCAATAAATGTGACTAGTGAAAATGAAAATAGCATGAGCTGTCGTTAAATAAAAATATAAAGAAACGTGCGGTGATAGCGACATTTTGCGACGCTGCGCAGCTGACAATTTTGGGACTGGAAGAGTCTAATCTTTTAAAATTGGTTCGCCGGAGGAAAGATATCACAGGCGGGATTGTGTTTTACGATATTCGTTGCCGACTTTGAAATTTATCTTATTTTTTCAATGAATATGGATTCCGCCGGCTATTCATGGCAGTGGATTATGATAGGGTTGCTCCTTTTTTGGACGAAGCAGGTGGAGTGATGATTGGGAAGACTACCAGAGTCGGATCGTGTAATGCGGCTCATAGTTCCCTTTCTACACTGGCTAAATTGGCCATTCAGCGCGATATGTACTCCCTTATGCGTAAGCCATAGTTCCTTTCCCTAGCACTTCCCACACTTTTCACGTCTCCTATTCGGCATCTAGGGTATCGGGTTGGTGCGGTTGCTTCCCATCCCATAGTCTTGGGTTCAAATCCCGGTGGCGGCAGAGAATTGTCAGAGATTACCCCCGGCTTGAATGCTGTGCGCAGGACATTTCAAGCGCAACACTCCGTCCGTCGGATGGGACGTTAAGCCGTGGTCCCCTTGGCGCCTTTAGTTATGAGCAGGCTAATGCCGACGCCAGGTTTCTCTCCACCCTTCCTTACATACCCTTCCCTCATGGCGCAAATGCTAAGGCCTATGCTGTCAGTTACCTCCTTCAAACACCATACCAATCCATCGGAAAATCTAGAGACTTATCTTCCGCGAGGACTGCGGAAGTCATGACATGCAAGGAGATAGGAAAACTGTCAAAGATTAGCATGAAATTATTATTTACATAAACCCAGCCTCTTTTCATGGAGTCAGATAATTTTTAGAAGGATATTTTTTATCTCAGGATTTTACGTTTACACACACATTTTACATTTAATTCCCTAATTTATATTTTTGTGCAATTAATGATGTATAGGTACTCTCATATCTATTATTAGCTTTCATAATTTTAGCTCCTTTTTAGTCCAATAATATAAAAGAAACGTCCACATATTTAAAAAGTGTAATAATCCCTGTTATTGGCATTCTTTATCAATTTATTGGCATTTAAAATTTATAATTATTTGAGGAAATTAATCTTTTGTTAGATTAAGTGAATTGATCATTATCGTTCCTGTAATAATATTTAGCGTCAAATTTTGCTGGTACTAGCTTGCTATGCGAAACATCATTTGAAAATATTGCCTCGTTTTAGCGAAAGTTTCCTCCTTAATTTTGCTCGTCTTATAGGGGATGATTGCTTACACGGCTTTGAGTTTCTGGAATCCTCCGCCGTCTAATGGGGAAGCGCCACTGTGCGGGGCTGCCAAAGGGAATGGGAAACGGAGCAAGGGTCAGGGGAGGGAGTCACGAAAGAATGCCGAGTTCTAGGGTGCGGAAGTTTCCAAAGTATTTTAAGTAGCTATATGCGGCGGGATGTTGAGGACTTATAAGGCGAAGTTTTCCAGTAATTTGGAATTGTGGGCGAGTAAAAGAGGCGAATAACAGGGGTCGGCTATTAGCTAAATGTTTCAGTGTAATGCCGTTGTGTTTTTTATATTTTATACTCATATTTACTTCTAATTAGAACCACTAGCACTATATTTTGCCACTTTGCTGGCTTGTATCCCCGTCAACTAACACTATAGTCGTATTTTTCAGCCAGTAGAGGAAAGGATGTATTTTTGAATCGTCTTAATTACACTGTAATCATATTCACATATCCATGACCGGAATATGAAAGTCATAATTATATATTCATAATATTTTAAGTGTTTCTTATATTCAAATTTAATCTCCAAAGGATACATTGGATTACTAGATGACCCGGTGAACTTCGTATCTCCTTCGTATCCATCTATGCATGCATATATGAGTTCAGTTGGAAAATGGGTAAACAGATTTGGCTAATTTTGGTTATAAAATATCTGGGGAAGTCCACAAATTTTGATGCATTCTTTCAACCCGTCTTTTTTTTACCTTGTCCCGTCTTTCAACGACGTTTATCTAATTATTGAGTAACAGATGATTATGTCAACAAATAAGTACCTACCTACAATTTTTTTCGGTCAGTACCGTTTTTGGCTTATCACTATTATATACTGTTGTCAATTAAAATTTCCTTACAATTCAAATGAGTATAATATCTTCATATACATTAAATACAACACATTTACAATAGAGTTCATCAATTTAGTGCTTTCTAATAAACTATATCTTTTATCCTCAGGGTCCTGTCCCTTCGAAATCCTCAAAGGAATTATTGGAAAATAGCGATTCTTAGGGCTGAAATTTATTATATGGCTTTACTTGTTACTTTTAATCATTGTATTTCAAGCTGACTGATTTTGACTTTCAAATATTATCTGGAATGATGGGGCTACATTGATTGAATCCCCACATCGTATATTTATAAAAGCTAATAGTTCCTCCTGTTGAAGTTGGTTTACAAAAGTTGTCTCTGATAATATACCGAGTTGAAAGATTTCGCTACAAAAACTTCTATCTATCAGACTTCCTAAAGTGCATTTATTACTTTTGGATAGTGAAATTGGAATATATACTGTAGGATCTATTTGTATTAACTAATTTATTTGGAGTTAAGCCCTACCCTTGGATTAGCGGCTGATATTTTCCATAAAGCATGCATTTTCATTGTTAATATGATAATAAAGTTAAACCAGGGTCTATCCACGGTGGTTATGTTACGGGAGTCACCCGCAATGCACAGATTGTGCGAAAAATCCACAAAACAATCATTCGCCTTGACCGGGATTTTATCTCGGATCCCCAGATTTCCGGTCAAGAGTTTTCGGAAATCAGGGTTTGCATTCCAGTCAAGGCGAATGATTTTTTCTCTGTGGATTTTTCGTGAAAATTAAGTGATAGTATCGGTACGGCGTTCTTATAAAGTGGCAATATTTTACGGGTCACATTAAAATGACAATTAAAATTTTCAAAGGTGGCTTATCTCTTTTTTATGAACCAAAAGAACAATATTCAACATTTTCTTCTGTTGGACAACATGGTACCTTTTTGTGTCCATGTTTTTCCTCATGAATTCGTTGAGCGATCACTTAAAAAAGTTACGTGGCATACATCAAATGGTAGCTTGGCGCCGCCTTAAGGAGAAGGACAATCTGTCTTCCGAATTTCCATTTAGATGCGCGTGGAAACGGCGACGCAAATTTATGAGCGACGCCAGGATACTCGGTCTCTTTCCCTCACAGTCTAACTTTCCCACAGTGCGCCTAAAGGTACCCCTTTGGATTCACCCACTCTCCCTGGCACCCAAAGCTAGGGGAGATTTAGAAGAAAGTTAACCTTCCAAATCTGGAGAGTTTTCACTTTCGTGAGTGAGCTATTGCCTAGCTCAGCGGTTGCCAACCGCTGGTACAACTGGTTGGTCGCGTATCCTTTAGGGGTACGCAAAAAAGGATCTGTAATAGCGGACGCCAGGAATTACGTATCTCTTAAACAGGAGGAATATTATACGATATTAATTATATGAGGAATATAAAACAAAGTTTCCATTTATACAATTATTTATGACTGAAAGTATCACCTACCCGTAGTGAAATTATGCAATAAAATGTGCACTTTACATTTTTGGGGGATAACATTAGTTATAATAATATATCATAAAATCCCGTATAGTAATATTATATTACTCCGTATGGGATAGTTAAATGATTACATGTCATCTAAATAATGGAAAATATATATTCCAAGAAGACCTATATTAAATTTTCTTTTTCAACTTGGAATTGTTTTTCACTTTTTTTAATCATGGAATATATTTACTTCTTTAATGCCGTCCAAAAACAGCACGAGGCCAATTACAGAGGACTCACGATAACAAAGCAAATAATTAACTAAGATTAAGAAAAACGTAAACTACAATGAACAAAATAATATTACACAATATTATCAGATAAAAACAAAGAATGGTAAACTTCATAGGGTGGTGTGAGGATTAGGGAGAAAATTACGATGGAGATGGTGCGAGATAGATGAGGGGTAAAACAAAAGGATCAAAATTTGGTTTAACATATTGAAAAGTTCTTATCTGTTTCCACATTTATTTATTCCCACCGATTCAAATTTCGGCTCATAATGACATTTTCAAGGAATGCGACTTTTGGATGACATCCTGCATAAATATTTCAATGGGAGAGTGGTATATATATGGGCTGCCACCCAAAAGCATGAAACTTGAAAATTGGCCTTGATATTGCAAGTCTTCTCACACATTTAAAAACGCCATTGAGGCTCTTAATTTTTTTTATGTATGTCCACCGACTGTACTCTAAGCCAGCATAGTTATACGTTAAATATGAAAGTTTTCCTTCGATTTACGCCAGAAACTGTTTCTTTAATAACTTTCCTTCACCCTGCTAGTCTAAGGTACTCTCACACATTTGAAAACGCAATTGGCTCACTTATGTTTTTTTTTCAAATTTACGTCAACCGATTTTACTCTGAGGCAGCAAATATATCGAATATATCAGTAATCAAATGTATCAGCAGTAATATATCAAATATTTCCTACCATATTACGCCATTGACTGTTTCTTTAGTAAATTTTCTTCCCCTTGCTAGCCCAAGAGTCTCTCAAACAGTTGAAAACGTGATTGACCCACTAGAAATTCTCGAAATATTAGTCCATCGAATTTACTCCGAGCCAGCATAGTGGATGGCTTATCCTGCTCCCTAAAGTAGGTACCTCTACGAGGAGGTCGAGTCGACTGACTATTTGGTAACGAGAATCCGCTGATCCCTCGCTCGCGAAGCGGAGCAGCTTTCCAGCGGTGGATCTCCGAATTGATGGCACCTTCGCGACCCTGAAAATTTTTGCCCCACCTATGTAAACCTTCCACTTCATTTCAACCCGTCTATTTTTGGAGCGAAAACATCCATTCAGCAAGCGTTTTCCTTTCTCTTTTTTTTTGTCCCCACTTCTGCCACTTAGTCTCTCCCTTGCTACAGATTCCTCCCGCCTTGGCGGTGTTACGGGCAGGATAAATGACTGAAGGAAGGATACAAACAGACCCCGTGCACTGAACTTATTTCTTGTCAGTGATAGGAGAAGTTTTCAGATTGAAGTGTCGAGGAGAGTAATTTGTTTCGCGGGAAACTGGCTTGAGAAAGAGAAATATGCCCTGCACGAACATCTGAACCATATGTGTCTAATGGCCTTGGAATTTTCCATCGTAATGAACGTTGCGTTACATGTTATCATGATGCACGATGTTATACCACAAACTGTTACGGTGAGGCTATTTTTGACCCTAAAAACACTGTCATTAAAGGTTTTATTCCAAATAAACCGTAGGATTTTACTTGCAGTTAAATATTACCGCTTCGCCAAAACTAATGCAGGGAAGTAAAATTTTCCCTCTTGCGATTAGTATTAATCGTCGAAATGTTCGAACTAAATGTAATAACATCATTATTTAATAATGAAGACTCAGGGATTTGACCACCCTCAACCAATTAAAGCTATTTTGGTGGATCATAATGCAATGACACAACTAATATATCACTCGAAGAAATCGTTATGGAAGTAGGTACAAATAAAGTTTGCGGATTTCATTTACTTAGCCATGCAAGTTCAGTATATCATGCTTCACAATTACAAGTTTCTGGTTATTTGAACTTCAGGTTTGATGATGACTTTTGATTGAATAAAAGAAAGTTGCTTTCATTCGGGAATATGAGGGAAAATTATGCAAACGAATCAGGTAATGTACAAATGAAGCAATTTTTTACGATCCGCATGGTTATCTTCACGCGATTTTAAGTTTTAACTCGCAGTATGAGTTCAATTCGGTTATGAAAAGACTCAGCTGTCGGATAGGGTGGAGACATTATTAGTGAAGTTCAACAATTTAAAATTAGTAATGCATACTGATGGCAATGATGCGTTAAAAACATTTGCGATTGATGAGAACCAAAAAAATATCTCTTTTCGAATGATGGTTCCATTGTCCCTGAAATCTCCATAGGCGTGGCCTGACATTAAGCTTTCCAGGGACTGAATCAACGCAACTCGACTCACAGCCATGATCATGGTCGTAAAAAAACGTCAAAACGGGTATCGAACCATGTACCTCAGGAAAGAGGAGTTTTACGGCCACCAGGGCCATTTACTTGAAGCCTTTACCCATTATAAATGAGACATATTGTTCAAAATTCAGAATATCAGTAAACTTGGTTAAAACGCGGCTTTATCCAACTTTTTTAAAATTATTTTATAATTGGTAATTTGGTGTATTCTTTAACATACCTTCTGCTCCGGCAGCTTTGCTATTTCCTTCAATCAATGCGGTCAGTATTGGAATTTCAATTCGGTTGGTCAATTTGTGGATCACGCAGTATTAGATATCTGTGATTATATTTCCGGCTACACACTTCCACCAAATATCACCCTTAAGTTGGTAAGTGGGTGTTAGAAGTTCGAATAGTCCGTTGGCCATCTCACTCACCCCGAGACATGTGAGCATCTTTCGGCAAAGGTGTCGGTGGGCTGAGCCGAGGAGATTGGGGTCCCATTGGTTGGTTTTGGACGAGGAGTTAACCAAAGGGTGGGAGAACATCGTGGCCACCCTACTAGCATTCTGTGGAAGTGAGAGACAGAGGGTGAGAACACACCCAGCCCACAAAACCCCCAACCCCCTCCGCCCTTGCTCGCGGAGCTCCTAATTCATTCCATTGAATGATTCATGAGAGAGTGCGCGGGGGTGGAGCGGGGGCGGGATAAGGCGCGTGGGGGCGGTTGGGTTTACGGAGGGGGCGTGGGGAAGACAGACGGGGATGTTGGTGGATGGGCTGTGGACGGGGTGGTGGCGAAGCAGGCGTCGCAATGATTTTTTGTTTTGTTTTTTCCCTCGCGTGAGTCCCAGCGTTGCACAGTGTGACCGATTTCCCTGCTCGTACTATAGTAGTCTATAATTAATAAAAATACTATAATATTTTATACTTCAATATGTACTACTATATCTAACTGTGATATAATATGTACTATTATATCATAATATATTATATTATATTATATTATATAATATTATATTATATTATATTTTATTATATTATATTATATTATATTATATTATATTATATTATATTATATTATATTATATTATATTATATTATATTATATTATATTATATTATATTATATTATATTATATTATATTATATTATATTATATTATATTATATTATATTATATTATATTATATTATATTATATTATATTATATTATATTATATTATATGACCAAATCAAAAATCCTCGAAGTTTGAGGTGGGCCAAGGAAATGAAGTGGCCCCCTTACCCTGAATATTTAGGCAGCGCAATTGGTAGGGAAAATATTGAAAAATGTTTATAAAAGGAGATAATCGTAATCCTTGATGAGTTCTGATGACTAGGAAATCAACAATATTTCCTACGAATTATGCCCCAACGAAATACTTCGCACTCGGCACTCCAACTAATAATGAATTTTAAAACTTCATTGCTAACAAAAGGAAGCAGAGAAAATATTTAGTGCAGAAATCCAATTTGGAGAAACATTCATTCAACTTGACCGAGATTCGAACCCGGATCCTTCCATTTCCACTCGAGTTCTTTTTCCAATTTGCTACCAATTTGTAGAATGTTCACTTAATTTGTGCATTGCAGGAGGCTCCGTAAAGTTATCACCGTGGCTATTCCCGATGTACTTGAATTCGAGAGAAATTAAAAAATTTGAAATTATTTTTAATGCGTTTATTCCTAATTTCACAGTCCTCATAACTCACTACTAACCTAGGGTCTGCCTGGCAGAAAGGGATAATGACTGGAAAATGTTGTATCGGGGTGGTTTTCAAGGATGGAAATTAATTAATAACTTGAACCTTAAAAACACATGTATTCTCTGTAGGAAAATTCAGACACTGAAACTCATTTTTCAAAAATCAGCTAATAACAATGCACATGGTAACTCAAAAAAATAAACATTGAAACTGCATTCAAATATATTCCAACAGAAACTGGCGAGAGGGTTGGATTTTTTTTTCTCGACTGTTCTTACGAAGAAAATATTGAATTAACTATGTCAGAGTTGCATTTGCAGAAAAGCTAGGTACATATAATCATCAGTTTTTGCCGTGAATACGCATATAATTCCTGTTTTCTATGGACTAGGAAATCAACAACATTTTCCACTGATTTTATCCTAAGGAAACCATTCATACTGGGCTCATCAATAATTCGTATTCGCTTCAACCAATAAAGCGATACAAAGATTTATTGCTAATGAAAGTAAGCGGATAGAATAACTTCAAACGTATAGCAGCCGATATGCTATTATATGCAAAATATATGCTATTTTACTGCAAATAAATCTAATTGCTAGAGAGGTAATACAAACTATTATTTTCCTGAAAAAATCGTATCATGTCAATGATTATCGATGTACTATGGGCATCTCTGCCATCGTCTTGAACGTTTCATCAACAGAATCAAGACGATGTCTGACTCAGCCGTTGAAACGTTGGGAGAAATTATCCAATATCACACCCGGTGGAAAACCCGTTAATATCACCATCAAACAATACGCCGAGAAAAACTAAAATTCTACGAGAGTACTGATTTTTCAATATTTATTGAAAAATTATTCATTAAAAAAAATGACATATAAGGCATATACGAGGGACTACCCACTGAAAGTAAGTTCCGTTTAGACATAAAAAGAGTAAGTAGAGATACTTCAAAGAAATTTATAGCATACATCTCTACGACTTCCATACTATTTTTAGACGTAGATTCCGTGGTTTTCCAATTATTTGTGTTAGCATGGCACAGGTTTTTGTATACCCTATTCGTAGAATGATGCCACCAGTGTGGTCCTCCATGAATTAACGTGTTCTTTAAGCTCTTCATCACCGTTTGTCGATGTTTTCGACCATCCTCCGTGCAGCCCCGACCTCGCGCCAAGCGAAATTCACTTGTTTCTGCATCTGAAGTGTTTTCTTGGCGGTCAGCGGCACAACTGCGACGAAGAACTGAGAGAACATGCACTAATAAATAAACAAATAAAAATTTCAAATTAGGTGTTAATAATTAATATTTACACCTAATCAGCACCAGTGCTTTATTCATTGAGTGATGTAAAGGTTAATATTTTTACTTATTACTGCATTTTATCCTGCTTTGAACAAAACACATGTTCTACAAATCTTTTTATTTAATTTTTATTTAGAATGCTTTCACCTTTGCTATTTTTAGGGCATTTTATTTCAATGTCTGTTTTTCGATGTTTTTCCTGCGTGCATCCCCGACCTCGCGCCAAGTGAAATTCACTTGTTTTTGCACCTGAAATCTTTTTTTGGCGGTCAGAGGCAAAACTGCGACGAAGAGCTGAAATAACATGTTAATTCATGGATGACTACACCAGCGGCAATATTCTACGATCAGGGTGTACAAAAATTTGTACCATGCTATAACAAATACCTGGAGAATCACGGGATCTACGTCGGAAAAGAGTGTAATAGTGGTAAAGATGTGTGCTAGGCATAAAGGAATGGAACGACCAACCTGAAGTTATTTTTAAGATCTTCCCTGCAAATGTGAAACTTTTTAGGAATAAGTGCTCATCATTTATTGATTAATTACATAGTGGCTTATTAGGGAGTGTGTGAAATGGGGTTAATTGGGTCAGTGTTCATTTGTTAGTTGCATGCTATTAGAATTAATGTATTTTATGGAGTGTATGTAATTGGGTTATTGGGGTCATAGTTCAATTGTTATTTTTATGATATTAGCATTAATGTATTGTATTTTTTACTATAGGTGTCTTTTCTGTTTCTTACTTAGTTATTAGATTGGTACATTTGTTATTCATTTATGTAAATCTAATGCAGCCACCAGGCAACTGCATACTTGCAGCAATATGTAATTATAATAATAATAGTTGATATTGCTGTGCCTCTGTCGCTAAACATCGAAATGACAAGATCCAGAAAAATAAATAAGTACCAAGAATTGGCAATAAAAATAAAAATAATATGGAATATAAAACAGGTTTATATAGCTTCCATTGCCATCTCAGCTACCGGTATCATCCCAAAAAATATACAAAACAGTTTCAAAATACTTAACCTTCATCCAAATACATACATGAAATTGCAAAAGGCTGTAATAATTTCAACCTGTCATATAATGGAAAAATGTCTCAACGCAATTCAATAGTAAAGAGTTGCCTTGGTGAGAACCCGTGCTCTTTACACTAAACAACTAAGTGAAAACTGAATAAAATCAAACAATAATAATAATAACTATAATAATAATATACATATCTTTGACATATCTGTACTTGTTCTTCATTTTATTTCAAACTTACTTTCCGAACCTCTTATGTTATCTATGCTTGCAGCGTGGATCGCCAGGGAAAACGCCCCTTGTGATGCTGGAGTTAGGGTTTTGCCTGGCAGAAAGGGATAAGGGCTGGTAACTGGCGAGAGGGTTGGACCTTTTTTTCCTCAACTGTTGGGGGGGTGCGGCAGACAGGGTTGGGGGGACAGGGTAAGGCGGTTGTGGTGGCAGTGTGTGCACATTTCCCACGGGGTGAAAGCGGACACACCCCCAAACTACCCCTTCCTGATGTCCTCCCACTTAGAGCCGCCGTATAAAACCCCTGGACCACCCATCTTCAAACCCCACCATCCCTCATACCCTTCAGATTCTCCATTTCTCATCCTTTTCAACCCCATTCCTCTTCGCTTCTCCCATCCTGGTGCGGGGCGGAAAAAGAAGTGTGGCTGAGGGATATGGGTGGAGATAAAAATTGGGAGGAATTTCGTATTTTATTCTTCCTCCCTGCTTAATGTCCAATATGCATTCTGGAAGCTTGATATCTGATGGTGAGCCGCGCCAGGTCGAAGTTGATCTTATTGAGTATCCTTCGTTAATACCGAAACTTGCCTCGTAATGGTCGTTTTTGTGAAACATGTCGTGAAGAAATTCCGTCAAGTGTGAGGTGCCCATTGTCATAAGATTCCTTGTCGCGGAAGGATGAAAACCGACTGAAATATTTTCACGAATCTCAGCTGTTCATGGCGAAGGTGTTATGAACTGAAGGAACGTGCTCAAGTGATGTCGTGAGTTTAACGAAGTAAGAACGAAAAAAAGACAGTCGTCGCTGTGGTGGCGCATTGATTCCCCGCCTGCCAAAAAATTCATAAACTCAATCGCGCACAAAAAATTATGGTATCCGTGTTTTCGGACAAAAAATGGAGACGATTAATGCAGCGCAATGGCGTAACACCCTGAAAAAAAACCTGCGGAAGGCAATTCAAAACAAACGGAGGGGAAAGTTGGCTAAGGGAGTAAGTTTGCAATACAACAACGCGCTCACCTGGCCCAACTCAATGCCCACACCTGGCCAACTCAACTAAGTCACTTTTGAAATTGTTTGATCGGGAAATTTTCAACCACCCTGCTCCCTAAGTCTAAATACTCCCTTGACTTGGCGCCTTCATATTTTCATTTTTCACCTTCCTGAAGACTTATATGGGTAGAAAAATGTTTTCAACTGATGGTGAAGTAAAACAAGAAGTCTGTAAGTGTACGAAGTAGATGGCGGGGGAGTCCTGCGAGGAGGAAATCAAAAAACTTATAGTACGCCTTAAAACCTGCATAGAACGGGAAGATGACAACTTGGAAAAGTAGGCATAAAATATATGCCTTCAATTTTATGTTATTTTTTTTAATAAATAATTTTTTCATAAAATAGAAAAATTCATTTCTCTTACTTTCTGTGGACCCCTCGTACTCCGATAATCATTGATAGGATATGAAATTTTCAGGAAGTTCATAGTTTGTTTTACCATTTCTGCAATATGATTCATTTGCAGTGAAATTTGCATGCTTTTTTGCTCTTTCTATCGGCTGCTGTACTATAAAAGTTATTCTATCTGCTTGCTTTTATAAGCAATGAAGTTATGAATATATTTATCGGAGTGATCGATAGTAAAATATTACCTTGATATTAAATCAGCATAAAATTTGATGATTTCCTAGTCCTCAGAACTCTTTTAAGATTGATTCTCTCCTTTAATGGTAATTTCTTCAGACCAGAATTCTTCCTAACACAATTGTGCTACCTGCGATGAATTTTACTACCAGTACACATTACTTTATCATTCATCTCACTCACTTTATTACCTTGTGTGTTATGAGTAAGAGAGAACTATCGCAAACTTGGGAATGGATTTCCTCGAAAGCGTTTTCATTACTTTTCGACGTATTTTTTCCTCGAAATCGGAGACGAACCACTCCCTCAATCGAACCGAGGAAGGAGGTTTCTGGTTCAAAGGTAAAAACCAATGAATAAAGTTAGACCTGTACGACAACCTAGTGACAGCAGCTCCCCCAATTTCCCCGTTCTTCATCTTCCTCTGTTAGAGTTATGCGCCAGCTATTCTGCGGAGAAAGATCTCCGGTTTGAGTTTGAAAACAAGGAAACCCTTCTCTGGGAAGGCATGGTTTCCAAAGATATTTTGCCTTCAAACCCTCATGGCTTCTCTCCTTTAATATTACTCAGTCGAAATGATTACTCTCGCCCCTACTTTTTCCACATTTCCTCCTAAATTTTAAATCGGTTCTGAAGAATTCATCCCACATTTAGAGTCCATTTTTTTCTACAAGTTATATGTGCGGTACAACCATGGATTAAATTCAAGATGATTTCATATTTTTCTAGAAATTGTGGACTTTCAACTTTAAGGGCTTTTCTATTACGAAAATGTATATTTAATATTGTATGTCCTTACAATTTCAATACTTGATTTGTTATAATTAAATATGCATAGGCCAGCAATTTTGTAACTAACTGTTGATACTGAAGGTTGCTCCTAAGGCATTATCATTTAGGATACAATTTCGTATTAAAGATGAAGTGAATGTTTTACGTTTTCGTACATTTTCTAAGCAAAGGTAACTAGCCATTGCTTTATGAGTTCATAAATTATTTTACTATTCTTTTTGTTCGTCATTCCACATTTTTTTGTTTTAGACCACTTGCACCATTTATCACATGAAAGCATAAAGTTGCGGACATATACGCGTCAGAATGTATATCTAGAAATCAAGTTACCGGAAGGAAGTTTTCAATCTTTTCTATAAAGACTGAAACGGCAACTATCGTGACCAGTTAAATCAAGGAAAAAATAGTGAATGGGCGTAAAATTTTCATGCAAATATCTTTGCGTAGGTATGGGTCATCTTTTTGTTTATATATACTAAGAATACTTAGATATGAAATGGTTGCAATTTTTGGGTGACGTTTCCAATTTTTATTTTTCGAGCAGATTTCAGCTCAAACGATTTGTTTCATCCTACGTTTATTAATACAAAAAGTCATAATAAAATTTTTCTCATATCCTGTGAAATTTTTGCAAAGTATGTCCCTTTATGCACATGTACGTTCTTTTTTTCCTTCTGATTCAATTAAAACCTCTTTTCCTTTTTTTAGGTTTTGGGGAGTACATTTTGGGGTACAGCAGTTCAGCACGCGCAATTTAGATACATAGACTCCGTGGATATTATCTACGGAGCAGCATCTTATCACTAAACAAGGGGTAAGCTTCTCCATTTATTTGACTTGTCATTCGAGATTTCTTTTTGTATTGGCACATAACTCGAATTAATTAGCTCCTGGGATTATTTAAATGCGAGAGGTAACAATGTTTCATGATGGCCGAGAACAGCTTTTCGTGTAAGGACTTGACTTGAGGATTATTTAATTTTCTATTGCTGGGTACTTTACCAAGGATCAATAACCAACAATATTGATTGATATTTTAAGGTTTAAAATATCTCATTCTTCTCTGTCAATGACAAATTTGCTGAAGATAGGTGACGATCATTTCGCTAGGGTTTTAGCTACATGCCAACAAATCTTTCGGCATGTTTCTCAGAAATTGTATGAGTGCAAAAATGGGTCTTAGCTCCAATATATTCTATCAGTTTATTTTTAATAATAAAAATGGCAAAATGGGCAAGGAATATTTGTTAGAGCTGCGCCTCCTAGATCAATAGTATATTCTCATGATCACTCATATATAATTTTCTTGTATGATACTGTAAGGTTAAGATAAGTAAGGTTGGAACTTTGCTAAAACACTAATATGAAACATGGTGAAAGCAAAGTAATCGCACCAGCATGAAAAGTTCCATCAGTAAAACAGTATATTCTACGATAACATGATGGATGAATTTGTGAGAAATTTTCACCTGGATTAAAAATTTAAACGTTTGAATGCTTGTTTAATTCGTTAATAGTTCGGGAATTCATCTGTAAAACTACTATTGGAGAAGAAGCAACCCGTTAATTCACATGTATCATTATATTTTTAATTTTTAATGCCAAGAATTTTTGTGTATTTGATTGCACTACTATCTCTCAAACTACTATTGCAGTTGGGATTAATGTTTCTTTTGATTGTGCTTACTGCTACTATTGGAAGCCTTTTTTTGTGGAGAAATCATGAGGACTTCAGCTCTCCCATCCAAAGCCATTTATAACTATCGTAGGTACCTATTTTTATTCGACGTACAAGCCGCAAATTAAAACTGAAAATCCCTAATGCCTTTTTTTCCACACCCAAGAGATTCACCCTGCCCAGCTAGAGGGGTGCTTTCCCCTATGAAAAAATTGTATAAACCTTTTTCAAATTTTTATGCATTGCCGTGGTAATGTATAAGACAGGTTTATACAATTTTTTCATAGGTGTTGGCATTTATTTTCTACACTCAAACCTTCCCCGAAGTCCTTAAAATTTCTCTCGGCCACATCTTCAGAAGCAGTCCGCTCCTCTTTTCCGCCGTTTTGCGACTGTTTACTCCAATGTGACTGCGTAGGTTTCCGTGGTGTCGAGGTTCCGAAATATACATTCTTCCGGTGCTACCGCGTCTACCGGTCGAAGAACCTGAAGACGCTGGGAGCAGTGCTAGCGAAACTGTTGTCATCAAGAAACAACCAGACTCGGTAGCACCGGAAGAATGGATATTTTGGAACTGTTTTCTCCAGTTTAATACGTGATAAATTTTCCACTTGGGTTGAAGTTTTATCACTTGCACAGTAGTTTATTTAGTATATTGTTTATCAATGAAACTACTATTTGAGTATACATTACCCATTAATTTAAATACGTCTCATAATAGCATTTTTTTTTAATTTTATGTTTTGGTAATGCATGAGATGTGCAGTGTGCATGCATGCCAATAGTAATACAGTATGGATTACAGTTGAATATGATTACTTACTATTAGTATAGAGCAACTTTTTTGTAAAAAAATCACAAGGAATACAATACAATATAGGTACTTAATATATATGTACCTAAGTGGTAAAGGACACTATGTCGGTTTTCCTAAATTTTCAGAAGAGCATTTTTTAGATGCTTTAAAACGTTAAACAGTAATTACTAGATTGTTAGGTGATTATACCAATAACATTGCAATATAAAACTTGTAACCTAGGCTTCTAGTAATTACTGGTTATTTTTTAAAAGTATTATGGTACCTATTTCGACGTACCAGCCCAGATTATTATTGAAAATCCCTAATTCCTTTTTTTCCACGCCCAAGAGATTCACCCTCCCTAGCAGTGGGGTGCTCGCACATTTATTTTCAACTCTCAAACCTTCCCCGGAGTCCTTAAACTTCGTCTCGGCGAAATCTTCAGAGAGCAGTCCGCACCTCTTTTCCGCCGTTTTGCGACTGTTTACTCGAGTTTAATCGCTTGGGGAACGGTTTCTCCGAAATCGGCCGGGGGAGACAAGAGAACAAGAATCGAATGATGGAGAAAAGATTTAGAAGCCAGAGAAGAAGAAGAAAGGAGTTCTTCTTTTTTTATTACAAGCGCTGGGTGTCCATTTCCTTGTTGCTATTCCGAAGGCAGACAGAAAAACATTCCTCCCCATCCCACTACACTTGATTCTTGGAGAGACTTTGGCCTGGGGTGTTGGCGACGAAGAATAGGGGTGCTGTAGCAAAGACACATACAGATCGGAGAGGGTGGAATGCCGGGAAATATAAAAAAAAAGATAAATATATCGGGAAAATGGGGGAATCATGGCGGAGTGTGGAAGAAAAGATTTTTGAGGAAAGTTTGCCTCGATTTTTTGAGAAGTTCTCGTTTCACTTCCGTCTTTTTACCATCGGCAGCAGACAATCGAACCGCTATAAAGAGAGGGTGGACGAAAAACTTTATACATCGCCACCACCCGTTAGAAAACTCTCATTTCCATTGACTTCACATTTTCCGACTTTTATGGGAGGAGGGCGCTTCTTCTCACCACTTTTGGGAGAATGATTGATGAGGAGTATTAGGGTGGTGCGATTTTACCCACAAAGGAGTAGTCACGCGGAAGATTCGACGCTTTGAAAACTTGAAGACTTCCGTTCGATTCGAACATTTCGTTTGTTCCCGTCAAATTCACAACTGCCTTCTAAAGGAATAGTTTTCTATTGTCTACATCTATTCCCGTATGAATATTTAATGCGGGGATGGCGATTTAAAACCGGGATTTTAAAGGGATGGAATCATTTTTACTAAACTTATGTGCGGCGGTATAGTAATTGGAGGAGGCGACCGATTCGATCGATGGATTTTTCTTCCTCATAGGAAAATCCACTAGGATAGGTAGAACATTAATTGCTTATGCTTGGTTTCGCTAATAGTAGGGCCCCCTTCGCTTCTATAGCGTCGGGGTGTTTTTCCCTCGTCCCCTCCCTTCCGCTCCTATCCCTTCCCAGAGGCGTCGGCGGGCTCCCATCGCGGTGGCGCCTCTATCCTTTTTCCTTCCTCTCCTCCCCCTCCCCGGGTGATCGGGCGTATAAGCCACGGGCTTGGTTCTTGGCCCCGGTGCGTTGTACCCTCGAAGGGTTCGCCTAGAACCCTCATACTTTCTGCTGAGGTCATTTGCGCCATAAATAAAGGGTATGGAAGGAAGGTTGGAGAGAAACCCGGTGTCAACGTCAGCCTGCTCTTAACGAAAGGCGCCAAAGAAACCACGGCTTATCGTCCTATCCGACGGATGACGAGTTACGCTTAGAATGTTCTCTATAAATCTTTCAAACACGAATCAGGCAGTCTCTGAAAATTCTCTGCCACCGCTGGGATTTGAACCCAAGCTGACAGGGTGGGAATCCAATACCCCAGCCACCATACAAACCCGATCCCCTTAAAATCGTGTCATCGTGCACAAAGGATTTTATAGTGAGTTCACTTTATAATTAAGCACCCTATTAGCCAGGGAACACAAATGTAATTTTTATAATTTTGAAGATTAGTACAGATAATATTTGGTTGGGTACACAGTATTGTTGTGGCAAAGGGAGAGATACAAGTCAATTATATTACGAGTGCAGCGGGGGATGATTTTAATTTATTTTCATTTCAACCAAAAAATAACACATGGAAAAAGAGATCCACATAGAAGAACCATAGAAGCCAAGGCGTACCTACAAGTACATTTTTTAATTTTGAACATAAGTGCAGATAATGGTTTTTGGGGTACATAAAACTGTTCTGATTAAGAGATAGAAGTGAATTACTGAATTTGTACATAAATACCTACTTATGAGTGATTCATTTGTATTTCTTTGCCAAAAGAATATTGTGTATCCCACAAACCATTAACTGCATTTATCTACAGAAATTAAAAAAATTGCACTCGTACCCCGTGACTTCCAGGGTCTTCAATTGCAAGTAAAAATCGTTATAAATTTAAAAAATAATCTGTATAGGTTGTCTTGCGCCATGAAGATTAATAGTAGCTATCGCAGTATATTCCAGGTGCCATTCTCTTCAACTCATTTCTTTATGGAGTTCATCAATAATGCCCATATGTGCTCATGTCATCAGGTGATTCTCTCGTCTTGTTTAGCGAGCGATAGCGTCATTCATTTTCGCGTCAGCAATCAATCATCCCTCAGGGATCCCTGTTAGAACGCAAGAGAGCGCCTAATTATCCCTGCAATCTCTGAGATGGCTTTAACGTTAATTAAGGGCATTTTAGAAGTTGCATCAGTACCCACTGACAGCTTTCATAGAAAAATCCATTTTTCTCTTTTATTTTCTATCACACAATGAATATCATTAAAAAAAACCAAATTGCTTATAAATGGCGACTCTTTAGTTATTAGTTAGTTTAGATAACAATGTAATTTTAAGATTATTGCTGTAATAAGTCACTTTGTGAGCCTTTAGAGAAGATAGCTGTTAGCAATAGACTAATTCGACTCAATTGACTGCATTTAATGGACTATTAATAAATCCTGCTCCTAAGGATATCCAGTCATCAGTTATCAGCCTTTACTGGTTGTTAAACAGCGTCGGTTAGAGAGCATTAGAAAAGGGCACTGTATCTATGCTAAATATTTCTATTTATAAGTCTTTGTAGGTTATTTCTCATGTCTTTTAAAACCTGATGATGGAAGGCCTAACGTATCTTTGTATTTAAAAGCTTTATTTCCAGCTTTTTCATCTTAGATGAACCCTTTTCTTAATAATTATAATTGTCTTAGTTGCCTTTAATGATAAATTCCCGCTCCATACGCTAGCTTGGGTCCCTGTAGATAATTGCAGGAAATAGCAGCATGAGTTTTGAGTGGCTTATTGCTTGAATGTTTCCTCATTTTTTTCGACTTCATCACCTTTTCCCGAAGTCAAAACCCAGAGCAACATCAAGGGAGGCTCAGCATTCTTGTCCCCCGAAATTTCGTCACCAGGTGGGCGTTTTTCGATAGTCTCTGGAGATTAGGTGGACGGTCAGTATTAAGGAGCCGAGAAAACTTTTTCTACGAGAAATGGACTCGGGCGGATGTAAAAAAAGGAGTCATTTTTGAGCAAATTTTTGCCACCAAGAACATGGTGGTATTGGATGGTAAATGTGAGGGGGGGGGGAGTAAATAAATTGAGATGTTTGAAAAAGAGAATGGTGATCTTGTAAGAGTGTCAGACTACTGACGAAGGTAGTAGCGACAGCATGCATCCACGCCTACATATACCCCTTAAGCCTCCACGATTGGTGTGTGACGAGATCATTCGGTTTGGCAGTCGTTGACTTGAAAACCTTTTGCGTTGCCCAAGCGTTTTGAAAGCATCTCATTCCAAATCAAATAGCGAGTTACTGTCTTTGACGCTCATCACTATGCATAAATCAAACCTTACTATAAACCCTGTTTGACCAATTAACTCTGTCTTTCTATCAAATTAAATGTATTATTCCCACGATTATAAGAATTTTTATATAGACGAAACATTTAAAATCACCCATCCCTCGATACCTAGGCGGGACTTGAACCAGAGACCTTCGGTTTGGCAGGCGATGACTCGGCCCCACAGCTATCGAGTCCAGCAAATAAAATTTCAAAAAAGATTAAAATATGACATCAACTCAAAGAAGGCTCAACCTAGGGCTGTTCCATATTCCATAGGAGAGAGAAATTGTGAAATTTGAGACAGAGAGAGGGGGCGGAGGAAATTAAGTGAGAAGTTGGGAAAAGGAGAAGGGAGGGGTTTTTAGATAGTGCCCGGCTGCAGAGGGAGGTGGTCGTGGCGGCGACAAAATGGGGGAGGGAGATGACTTTTGGGGAGGAGGAATATAATGCATGTGATTAGGGGCGAAAGTGTTGGGAAGTCGGGGTGGAATTGGGTGAGGGAAGTTGGTTGAAGGAAGAGTGGGGTGGTCGGAGGTGGCCAGAGGGTGACGACGGGACGTAGTTGGTTGAGGGAGAGGTGGTGAGATGGCGCTGTGGGAAAAGGGGTTGAAGTTAGTGTGGCAGTTTCCATGGAAGGGGGTTCGTTTAGGCTTGGTGGGGGTGGTAGAGGAGGATTTCGGGGGTAGAATTTGTAGGGAGTGGGAATTGGTTACTTAGAGGGATGTGGAGGCGAAAAAGTTTAATGTCTTGGCATGGTGGTATGTTGGGCTGTAGGAAAATCGGAGCTTAAAACACGACACTTTTAAAAATCTTATATACTTAAAAAATTAGATTGACAAGCTCAGCGCAAGTACTCGCGTTGCGGAAACAGGTGCGAATTCTGTTGCGTAAAAATCGATAAATATCGATAGATATTCAATTTAAACCATACTTTATATTTTAATGAAGCAAATAACAAAGGAGAAGTTAAAACATAGGGTTGGGAAAGTTGGTTTAGGCTTGATGAGCGTGGAACAGGAGAATTTAGGACGTGGAATTGGTGGCGGGTGAGAATAGGTAAGTTAAGGAGATGAGGAGGGGATAAGTTTGATTTCTTGGCATGGTGGTATGTTGGGCTGTGGGAAAATCGGAGCTTAAAGCACGACTCTTTTCAAATCTAATATAATTTTCGGATTTCAAATCGGAATAAAATTGCGAGATTCGGTTGGTGGTTTCCGGCGATACTTTTTGGAGTTTGCTTAACATTTTGTGTGGATAACTTATACTTGTTTTTTCATAGAATTTTTTATTAAATCTCGACCATGGCTACGACAATTAACGTCATCTTCTAGACCACTCTCCGCCAGAAGATATCATTAGACAATTTCCCACCAGAAGATTTCGTTAGCCATTGAAACCACGGCCGTAATTCATAAAAAATTCTGTAAATAACCAAAGATTAAGTTATTCTTTCAAAAAACTGCTAGATACGGTCAGACCCCTCTGGATTGTTGATAATACACTACATAGACACTATGAGGGAGTAGTGTAGAGAACTGCCATCCAGAGGACTCTGGATACGGTTGCCTACCAGCGCCAACATGCGGCCAATGTGGTCGATTGAATAAAATGCGCTCAAAACGGAAACAGATGTAAAGCTTATCCACCATGTTGTCGTGCTTCCTTAAATTGAGTCCTCTTGGGTTGAGGCATCGAAAAAAATTTGATTGGCAGGCTCAGCGCGAGTAATCGCGTTCCGAAAACGGGCGCGAATTCTGCGGTGTAAAAATCGATAAATATCGATAGATATTCAATTTCAACCATATATTATATTTTAATGAAGCACATAACAAAAGAAAATTAAAATGTTGGGTTGGGTAAGTTAGTTTAGGCTTGGTGAGGGTGGAAGAGGAGAATTTAGGGTGCGATATTGGTGGAGAGTGAGAAAGGGTAACTTAAGGGGCAGAGAAGTTTAATGTCTTGGCATGGTGGTATGTTGGGCTCTTGGAAAATCGGAGGTTAAGCATGTCTCGGTTCAAATCTGACAAACATTTGCGGACGACAAGCTCAAAAAATCTGTCATATGCGAGTTGGACATGGGGAAGGAACTGGTCTCCCTAAGTCACGGAGAGAGTGAGTTCAATGAATAACAACTTTAGCCAACATTGTATTGAGTGATCTTCATCCTTTACCTGAACTTTCTTGTGACAAGGGTTACCTAATGAAATTTTTAAATGACAGTCACTTTAAAAGTAGAAAATTGCAAATCATTCCTTTGAATAATACATCTATGTCGACGAGCTTATCTTTCATTGCTTAAGTTATTACGACTTTATATTTTATTTTTTTCATATTTCGTACGGTTACGATTAATACGATTTTTAATACATTCCATTAAATGGATGTTCAGTGGGATTTTATCGAGGTGAAAGACATAAGACCAAAACATTCATCTAAGTGTCCCACGTGCAATTCCTGTATTGGTTTACTATAACGTTCCTTATACTCGCATTTTGTTTGTCATCTTGTCCAGATCAAATCTTGCAACTCAATTTTGACCCACTTTCCGATTAGTTGTCACGCAGAGAATTACAGTATAGTACCTCAAAACCAGATGACGATGCGATATTCTAATGACTTTTTTATGATTGGAGTTGCATCTCGATTTTAATAACAATTTGAAATTAAATGTGTAGATAATTCATAATAGTTTTTTTATAGTTTACATTTGTTAAAGCTGCAGATTTTATGTTTTGTATTCAATTTAAAGGCCATTTTGGCTGTGTTAGAATAATTTAATAAATAAATAAAACTCCCATGGTCGTGTTGCGATCATTAAAAGGAAGGAGAATGTTATAAAACCAAAACAACTCATTTTTTTACATCAAAATTTCTTCAAAAACGATTGCTATAAAAACGTAGATTTTTACAAAAAATTACTTGATATTGTAATATTATTCATAGTACTAGTATCCTCAGATTATTATTCTACCGCTTTCCATTCATCTCTTTCTAAAACAAGTTCCTTTAGTTCCCTCATATTCTGCTTCCTTTAGCTCTTCCCTTACTGGTAATTCTTGGTAATATCTCTGACGTACGAGTTTCAAGCCTCGCATTACGAAAGTTTTGCGTAACACCGCCATAAAAGTGTTTGCTGTGTTACGTTTATCCTTTAGGATTGTTCTTGCCGTTATCTTTTATGATTGTCTCTTCAGCCATGCATTATGAAAGTTTCCTCATCTCTTATTATTATGTATTTCAAAAACCTTTGAGTTTGTGTAATTTGTTTGTCTGTCTATAGAGGACACCATTTCTGTTAAAACGACCTTTGTGTTGCGTTCATCGTTTCCCCTAATGGGAATATGTTCTTCAAATAAATAATCCTTTCAATTCGAAACTTTATTTTTATGCATTACTTGGCCAAATGTATTCAAGCAAAGTTAGGCATCACTGTTGTAAGATTGAACTTTTGAATCGGTAAATAAATTGCGAATACTTTCTTCTTTGTTGAAGCATATGAATCGACGTAGTTTTAATTCCCATCGCCGTGCCTCAGTAAATTTACATAATACCAACTTTTTCATAACTGTATTTTTTCATTCTACAATAGTTCCCGCCAATCCAATCCAAATGTTGTTACCTTCACTTGCTTCCTATTATTTAATTCTTATTTTTGTCTTATTATCTAATATCCATTTCTTCATTTAGCATGCCAGTTTTTTCCATAGTGAATTTGTTTATCCTGAGTATCATTCGCGGCTTATATCAACACATTTGAACTGTATATTTTGAGTTTTTCGAGAAATGTATTTAATTAGTTACTCGATGGATCTCCCTTCAAGTTTTGAGGGTCTTAATAAAGTGGTTAATGGAATTCCGACCCTTTTACTTTAAATTTCAGGATCGAAGTCGTGACCAAGGATCCTAATATCTCATCTTGCTATGCTCTTGACTCCTCTCAACACTTACCTGGGCCGTCGTTTCCTTCGTGATGAGTTGCGTTCTCCACTCCTAGTACATTATTTTCCCAAGCTCACTGACTGTCAAAAGTTTCCTCCAATCTTACTCCATTTCATGCATTAATGGACTTCTCCAATGCTTTCATTGTTGGCGTACAAGCCATTGCATATGCTAACGCTGTAAATTTTCTGAAAGGAGTGCGAAGCAAATAGGATTTAAGGATGGATAACGAGCCTCATTATCCTTTTGAAAATGAGTATAATTTATCTGAGGTCTTAGTTGACACTGTGAACTTGTGAGTAGTTCCCGGAAATTGCTCTTTGAGGCTAAATGATGAGAGAAATTTTGAGGCTTTCATTTGACTAGGAACGGAGAGGAAAGCAGGACATACACGCAAAGGAAAAGGGATAATCCAGGCAGGGTGTAATTTTTACGCCAAATGGGGAAAGGACATTTAGGATGAAAATATTTGGGATTTCTGCATAAACATGATTGGACCAATAATCTCAAAAAACTCTCAGTAACACATGCGTTTCCGTTTTTTGTGGCCCTCAGTCTGTTTCCGCAGAGGCATTATTATTTTTTCTATCTTTTAATTTTTTAAATACCAGAAGTAAACCTAAAGTATCGGATTAATGTAAATTTTAGGAATGAGATAAATATTACAATAAGTAGAAGTGCTATTAATATTGTATAAATCCATCTTTCTTTACATGAGGTCAAAAGAGCTAAACATATTTCCCGAAGAAATTAAAAAGTTAAAATGATAAAAAAAAATTTAATCGTACCAGAGACTTGATTTTTTCTTGAAAAGTTTTAAACATTTATTTTAACTGTGCGAAAAATCCACAGAGAAAAAATCATTTGCGAATCAAGCCGAATGATTTTTTCTCTGTTGATTTTTCCCACAATTTGTGCATTGCGGGTGACTCCGTAAAGTTATCACCGTGTCTGGTCCCGGTAAACTTATAAATTATTTTTATTGTACTTTTAATGCAACCATATTCATTCAAAATTAATACTTATGTTTCAAGGACATACATATGTTGAAATATGCTGCTGGCTTAATGTAAATCTTATGACCCAGGAGACATAGGAAATCTCCCGTTTTGGCGTTGTAGCCATTTGTTATAATTATGTTGGAGTTTGTAGATACTATCATCATTAATCATGAGGAATACGAGATAAGATGTTGCTGAGATACCCAGAGAAGCGTGGACGGAACTTTGAAGAATCATCAATTGGTAAAGAACAAACAATAAATCACCTCAAGCAGTCCGCAAGCACAATTTCTGGGGACATAGTACCTATGTATACTCGAAGCAAATATGCGCGGTCCCCGCAATTGCCTTCTACACCGTGTTTCCAATGTTTTTATAGCGTAATATCCCCAAACATATATTGACGTTCAATAAACAAACAGGTAGGGAAAGCAACATGGTATGGTGGACGGAGATATTTGTTGGTAGAGTTTGAATAATAGATATCGCTACTAGTTCAGCGGTCCATCATAAACTTCTCGGCATGGTGTTTTCATCTATTCTATGTCTTTTCGAAGTATTCAACAACAGATTCTGAGGATTAGGAAGCATTCCTTTGCTTGTTTCCGTTCTCTCCGTCGGATTTTACACTGCCAACCTCACCAACCCTTCTCTAACCAAATGTCAACGTTTTTCCCGAGTGGATAAAAAGGACAAACGGACAAGAAGATAGAAAGAGAGGAGGAGATAAGTAGAGACGAGAGATATGAAGGTGATTCCGCAAGGGTCTTAACTTGCACCCCTACCTTTTCCTCGTGTATCTCAAAACCCCTACTCCACCCCATTTTTTCCCGCTTCCATCCCTTACACCCTTTCCCGTATCTTCTATCCCCGTCTTCTCCTTTTCCTGGAGGGAAGACGAGAAATCTTCGCCACTAACGGCTCTCCAAGGAGTTTTCAACGACTCGACCAACGCGG
The DNA here is from genome assembly GCF_921293095.1 of Ischnura elegans. Classification (NCBI taxonomy): domain Eukaryota; kingdom Metazoa; phylum Arthropoda; class Insecta; order Odonata; family Coenagrionidae; genus Ischnura; species Ischnura elegans. The sequence continues at coordinate 58,492,773 of NC_060253.1, forward strand.
GAGCGTTGGGTTTCCAAGGGGAAAGAAACTGAGGCAAAATGGGGAAGAACGAAGGGAAAAAGGTGCACGCGAGGGTAGGAGTAAGAGGTAGAAAAAGGGAAGGGAAAAACACGAGTTTTTGGATCGGCGAAGGGGGAGGAAAAAAAATATATATACATATATGTATAAAAGGAGGATGTCTTTTTGTTTGCCCGCTGTTCATTTTCATACAGCAGCACGGTTTGCAACCAAAGTTTGTAAGCAGGAGCATCTCATGCTCCCAAAGCTCGTAGTGTTACTTCTGGTTGTGTCCGACGCGTCCTTTGCGTCGTTTTCTCATTATCGTTTGTTACGCCATGTCATATAACTTCTGTGTTTGGTCATCCTACCGGATAATCATGCCTCTTGATGTGCTCAAAAGGAAAAAAACACGAATTCTACAATTAACTATTATTCCTCTTGGTGTACATCTTTTTGCTGTGGTATGCGTTAACACGACGTTTTTGGTCTACGCACATACACATATCGCTTCGGACACAACCATAAGCAGCCTTACGTCCTTTGGGAGCATGATATGCACCTACGTACTAACTTTGGTTGCAAACCGTGCAGCTGTATGAAAATGAACAGCGGACAAACAAAAAGACATCCTGCCCTGAAGACGATGGACAACTCGCCCATCGAAACGTCGGCCGAGATGGAGTTGGAGAACCTGACCCGGTGGAAATCCCGTGTAACCTTACATACCACCACATAACCACACATACACACATAAAGATCATTGTTGTTAAGCGGGGTATTCGCTGATCATGCATACGGAAATTGTTTTTTCCATTTTTTGCTGTTACTGATGTATACTATCATCATACTTACTTTGTTTTTGTGGCTAAATATCCATCCTTGCGACCATGACTTCTAAGTTCCAAGTTTCCCACTTCTCTGGGTACTATCCTTCCCGAGCAACGCTGGGGGGCCTGCTAGTAAATATATATAAACACCCAAACTCCGTCTCCGTCACACCAACAATCTCCTACTTTATCTTCCTCTCACTCGCTATCTCCCCTTTGCCATCTCTCTCTACCTGCTGCTGTAGAAGGAATCCCTCCTCCTCCACTGCCCTGTTTCACAGGTCCCGTGCATTCTTCCTATATCACACAAGAGAATAAAAAAAAATGACGAGGTAAAGGGGTGAGGGAATGGAGAGCCGAGAGAGAAAAAGGTGGCTTGCAGAAAAAAATCAGGCAGAAAGATTGAGAAGTCATTATTTCTCTTTTTTCTTCTGGTGCCCCTTGCTCCCCTGGGACTTCCGTAAGGAATTCAAATATATTTTCGGGATGAAGTCGTGGTAGGTGTTTTTTTTTTAGCACCGAGAATTTTTTACAATTGCTCAGAGCATGACCATCCCAATATTTGGATCTCTAATAAATGAACGAGGAAAAAGTCGCAATGACTTACTTTTCCATGGCACAGAAAATGAGATGTGCATATGTCGGATAATATTCTTTGATAAAACACACCTGCTCTTAAATTGAATTTTAACTTTTTAATTCAATGATTTCTATCAATTGCAGTCAAACAAGGGGAATTTAATCAGGTAAATTATACGTGACTAGGATCCTTATTTCATATTTGTTTAAAACAATTCCATTAAATTTTATGTTAGCACAATATTTCCCAACATTTACTACCAGCTATCGACTTAATAAAATTTAAACCACGCAAAATAAGTGCAAACGATACGAAATAATATAAAGAATGGATTAGCAAATGTGTATTGAACATGACAATTCCCTCGATTAGATCCGAATTTTGTTTTTGTTGAACAATATCGTGACCTATATAGAAATAAAAATAACAATTTGCAGAGGTTTATAAGAATAAGTTATAAGAATAAGAATACTTATAGGTCTCCTAATCTAGGATAATTGGTGAAAAACGTTCCCATCCAGGAATAAACTCTATAACCTTATTTGCAGTATTTATGCATACCTCGTATACCTAACTAGTGTATCTTTTAAATAACTATCTAGATTCCTTTAAAATTATGGAAAAAAATGGCCTGTTTGATTTTCAAATGGAAAGTCATTAATTTAAGCTTTGACCTTGACTAGTATCTGAAAATATAAAAATCTGCGACTATGTCAGCGCACTATGCGTACGCTAATATCCTTGCATATGCATATGCTTATCATCTGTAGATTGGCGTAATACTAATAACTTATTTAACTTATAAATGCTGCTTCAATGCCACACATATAGTCGCTTACCTACAGATATACATGCTCAGATTTCACTCAATTTCTCAAATTTGGTAGTTCATCATGGTCTGAAAGTTTCTTATTTATTTTTGTAAGCACCAGATAATTTGCATTATTTTATAGCAAAAAATAATCGCTGAATCAACAAAATTTGAAAAGAAAATAAAATTCTTGATTCGTGTTGAAAATTTTACGTTTTTTAGTTGAGTGTACATGGAATGGCCCTAATATTTATCTTATCATGTAATATATGATTTATTTAAAAGAAGGCATCAATAGGCAAAAAAGCGAGGAAAAACGAGTATGAAGTAATATGGCAAACCCAATTATCTAAAATTTGTTAATTTTAAATATCGTTTATTGGTACGTCAGTATTCGGGCAATCGACACCAAATATGCATCATTTAAACCGGACTTTACTAAATAAACAATCAACGCTGCACTAATTCCACCACTTATCATTCAAGCAACAAATATTCATAAAATTCAACGCAATTATTTGAGCGGAATAACTATACTCCCGGAGATTGCCAAAAAGACATAAATTACGGATAACGCAACACAAAAACAGGGAAAAATAACAAAAACATGTCGCTCTTAGCGTGCGTACAAGAACGCCTTTCACTCCAACTTTTTCTTCCGTTTTCGTCATACTCCGAGATGCACATCCGGGCATCCGAAAAACGCGAAAGATAAAGCAGTTAAAGGGGAGACTCTTTTTCCTTAGGTTGAAGCGGGGCGTAAGAAGCAAGAGGGTTTATCTTTCTTCCAGACACGCCCCCGTTCTCCCGAAAAGGAACACACACATCTAAATCACTCCGTGGTTGGATGGCGCCCAAAACTTTCATACATCCTAAAATCCCGTCCCTCTCCTACAACTCCTCCCTGGCCGAACACCAGGATTCCGAAACGTCCGACCAACCCCCTCGGAGCTGGCGCTTGCACTGGCGCCAAGGGCAAGGCGCAACATCCGATGAACACGGGGAGAGACGACCTCCCCCAGAAGACACCGTCCCTTGAACATACAATCTCCTCAAGGGTCTCCCTCTTACTTGAGGGTGTGGGGTTTGGGGAGAAATAAAATGGAAAGCTGAGCAACTTATAGTCGGATTGGGAATAGGAGATCACCGAGAGGTTAGTTCTGAGAGAGTAAGGATTCCCTCGGGCCTTTCATGAAGAGCTTTGGGGTACTTCTTCATAATGATTAGGTGACTAAATCAGATTGTTGCGAGGCCAACTGCACACTTGATTTCAATTATATTTCCCCTCATACTAGGGAGGATATTAATTCGTTGATCTTTTTCTTATTTCTTGCACTGGCTTCCTTATTGCCGATACAAGATCTAATGGATTGAAAAAACGTCGCATATGTTTTCTTTGAATATCAATAGGGCCCTGAATATGCACAAGTTGAACAGGTAGAAGTGGAATAAGCGGGCACACCATGAAGGCCAACATAAAAAGTTTTGGGATTGTAATTTAGCAATTTAAAATTGGAAATTGAGGCCAAATTGATTTTTGTGCGTCATTTGTTTTAAAATAGTGATAGAAGGTGAATATTCGTTGAATGTTAATGTGTTGTGAAAGCTGAGCTACTAATAGATGGATCGGGAATGGGAGGTCACCGAGAGGTTAGTGCTGGGAGAGTAAGGATTCCCATGGGCCTTACTTGAAGAACTTTGGGGTACTTTCTCATAACGATTGAGTGACTTAATCAGATGGTTCGTAAGCCAACTGCACACCTGGACATCAACTATATTTCCCCCCATACTAAGGAGCAAATTAATTCGCAGATTTTGTCCTTTTTTGCAGTGGCTTTCTTATTGCCGATACCAGATCTAATTGATTGAAAAAAACGTGATATAAAAATAACATTATTAATAGTTTTCTTGACTGGATGCGAAAATTTGTTTCTTAAATAGTAAGTTTTGGTCTTGGTACTTCTAACACTGGATAAATGTTTATCAAATCTCAGGTTACTGTCCAATCACTCACAAATATTATAACTGCGTTTCCTCGCTCAATAACATGGCAGTTGCAGGCTTAATTAAAGCAAGGCATGGTATCAATAAGATACAATTGAAGTTACTGGTATACAGATAATATAACACATGAACTGATACGCGTTAATTAATTTAAACCCATTGGAATTGAACAATTTGCATAAAAACGTAGATCGTCTTTATTAAGTGTTTATACACAAATTCAATTCGATGCTCCTGAGCACTCTACCACATCATCAGCATATCTTTGGACTAATCATTGAAATTGATTTCGCACAAATTTTGACATTTATTGAATAAAAATAGGTCCTTGTAGAACTCCTGTCCAGAATGTTACATATTCACTATAATGATTATTTACTTTCACTATTGAGATCTTATAGGCCAAAAAAATTTTTAAACCGATTGAAAGCTAACTCTCGTATTCTGACTTGCACAAGTGTCATTTAGAAAACTGTCTGTTAAATTGTATCAATAATCTTAGTTAAATCTAGTATAACCAATATTAATTCAAACCATCATATTTATAAAATTACTTGTGGGTCTGCATAGTCATACATTTATGCAAAAACAGTTGCGAATTGTATTTTTTAATCTTTACTTTCTCTAAAAGATTCATTAGAAGGATGTTTCGATGCCGTTGCCAAAATTATACATTATTTAATGGGAAATACCGAATGCTCTTTGTAGTTGAAACAGGGCATGGGCATATTGGTCAAAAGCATAAAATGCTACATCGTCTACTCGAAAGATGATTTCTGTATTACATATCCTTAATCGGCAAAATAAATAATTTCGTACATAATAAGTACGGAAAGGGGTTCCACTCAAATGATGCTTCTTTTCCTGGTATTATCATCACGAGGTTGAATTCAAGTTATATCCAAGTTTTTATATTGAAAGTTAATTACGCATAGATACTACTTATTTTTTTGTACAAAGACGCAAAATGTCAAGGAATGCAAAGTCAACGCAGGAACTGGGGTCATACTCAGCTACTTTATTCTCAGATTAGAACTGGTATGTTAGCAGCGATATGTATCCTAATATTAGAAAAAAATTTTGTTTATCCAATGTCCCTTCCGAATGGGATAAATTTGTGATGAATCATTCAGACTGAGAGGAAGCAATGATGAATTCTCGTAATGAGTTCTTTAGCTAAGTAATTATGACTATTGCCCAGCAATGTGTATACCACTTTTAGAAAAAAAATGTTCATTTATTTAAATCCATTCCTTATGAGATAAATTTATAATGCATTCTTCAGACTTATAGCAAGCATTGATGAATTTTCTTCTGATTGCTTTCATGCTTCATCAGATCCCTGTAACTATTCGTTCTTACACGAAATGGTTTATTGCGTAATGCATCAATATAAAACGCGTGCCAATTATAGATTTTCCATATCTAAGAGGGGAGTTCAATAGCTAATGCAACACATATTTTTATGAAACAGGGATTGCTTTATTCAGCATTCAAATACACCATGTTATGTGACAATCTTTTAGCTGCACAACACTATTTTTCAACGCATTATTCATTCAATGCTACGGCTTGACGCCACTTTGAAGGGAGGGCCTGGGCTAAATGAGTTCTTTAGCTAGGTAACAATGGCTATTGGACAGCAATATGTAACCCTTTATTAGAAAATATATTTATTTATCAAATATCCATTCCTTATGAGATAAATTTATAATGTAGGTACACACCAAACTTAAAGGAAGCAATTATGAATCTTAGTAATGAGTCCTATGGCTAGGTAACTATGACTATGGAGAAAAATTCATAATTTTTGAGAGTACGTACTTCACATACACTATGACCTCGCCCAGAGATAACTCATGCGGAAAGTAACCACGAATCTATTTCTTCCGTGGCTGAGAATCCTAGCGGATACTTGGGGAGGCTTAAGTGCAACATAATAGAGGGAGAAGTGGACTCGAGAGCGAGCTTAACTGAAAATAGAACGATATTGGAGACAGAAACTGAAACGGGGGAGTTGGTACAGTCTCCTAGTCTTGAGGAGTCTAGAGGCAATATGGGAGGAGAAAGCAGCTGGCTCGAAGTGGGGAGTCCGTAATGAGAGGCTGAAGAGGCTATGCAAGGGAAAAACATGGGGTGGAGTAGCGGATGAATCAGCGCTTTGGTTTCACAAGGACGTAGGTGAATCACATGCTGAAAGGAAATGATTGGTGCAGGACGAGTCTGGGAGACTTCCTAGCTAGACAAGAGGGTCGCATTCATCGGTGGGGACCATCCTTATCCCAGGGTCACCGAAATAAAATCATGTGCACTGCTAGAAAAACGTGTGGGTAGGCATGTCGCATTAAAGGGGAGCAAATGATAAGACACACTGTGGTATTATCAGTGACTTTATGGGGAGGAAAATCGTAGAGGGTTTTAAGGCTTATTGCAGAAATATAAGGTGATGGTTCATTAATCAGTCTTAAAAGATCGTACGTTTTCCCGGCCAATAATATTGATGAAATCTTTTCGGGTTTGGCAGAGGGTAAGGCTGTTTAAGACTGCTTTGCCCTTAAACAGCCGTGCCTCGTGCCAAAACCGAGGAGATTTTATTAATTTATCACTCCTTTTCCTTCCTATTTCCAGTTTTAATTTTGATATTCATCACGTCTTAAATATATTGAATTATACTATTGAAGCACACAGAGTCCAGTGAAGAAACCTTCTCCAAGTCACATGTTTCTTTATGAGTTTTTACATGATAAGAAGTACAAATTTCTTAATGCTCATCTAAGATGGAAACGAGGCAATAATACAATAAATAATATACCCCATCAAAGTTGATGGCATTTGGACGCGGCCATTGATATTAGCGCATGAGATGCTTTGAAAATCTGGGAATCACATTCCGACATTTGCTCCTCTCATTTGAGATCTCAAATTTCCTTCTGATTGCTCCATCTGTATTGCTCCTTTGAAGTGTACTTTCGTACATGTAAAGATTTTTTCCGTAATGTATAAATTTAAAAAGCTTGCCAATAGCTTCCTATATCTACATTTATATATTATCCTGCATTCCACCGACAGAGGTCCACGGAGTGAACCATCCCCAGCATGCACGAGAGGATTCAAATTTAGTTCCCGGAACATGCACTACGCAACATGTGCGCTATATGAGACACAAAAGCTATGGGATTAATCTATATTCTACCAATGAAGGCAATCTGCCTATGAAGGTAGATAATTCTTAACGGCATTCTAAAGCTATCTATTTTTCAGTCTATCTCTCTTATTTAATTTTTATGAACTGATCTACCGTAGTATCTTGGCGTTTGTAAGATATGACTAACTTCATTGGAAAATAAACTGCTCTTGAATTAAGTTTTGTTTTTAAATTACGGTCTGATAGTGATTCCTATCCAAGTTTTTCTAGGAGTTCACTAATAAGTATAGCAGGACTGTCTCAGCTATTGTAGATTTTAAGGCAACGAAATGCTTCCGCTATCGGTATACGTTTAAAATTTAAACCTAACTCAATTATCTACAAAATTTGAAAACAATTGTATCTCTAATCCTACCCATTATATATCGAATTTCTATTGTAACTTGTACTTAATTTTAGTAGATATCATCGCAAAATTGCCTTATTACTCGAAAATATTTTGGACAATGATGCGACGGTTTCAATTTTCACACTTGGATAACAAATTCTTGTGCTAGATAAAAATGAAATGCTACATCTAGGATCTCTCAAGAAATACAACTTTTACAGAATTCAGAGGTAATTTCATCACGACGAAACGCCTCTCCTTGCGATCGGAATTCTACGCTGGCCAATAAAGAAAGAACTTGCCGAACTATGAATAGAGAAAATCAGGACAAGGATTGAATCAAGTTCTTTTCCCTTCCGAAGGGACGAAAAACTTGTTCGCAATATTCGGTCCGTCCAATGAAATAGACCTCGCCACCTATTTGTATGTACTCCGGACAGTGACGCAAGTAAGTCAGTGATGAAGTTCTCCCACTAGCCCCGGGGTATTTTTCCCTCGTCTCCTCCCGTGGCTTCTTTCTATGATCCTAGGAACCCCCTTATTGGGCGCAATGGTGGTGAATTCGATATCGGGGACGGATTTCTGAGCTTCCCGGCTCCGGGCCCTTCCCCCAATTCATTTACACAACTGGAAAGTGGAGGGAAGATGAAGAGAGGTGGAAGAGAGGTGGATAGAGGCCCAGTGAGTTGGTGCGGGTGGGAGGGGCAGGAGATGGATTGGCCGGGAGGTCGTCGCAAGGGGTCGCTGAATTGCTTGAGGAAGATCCCGAAGCAATGAGCTCAGGTATTGGGTCGTAGATCTCTCCCGAGGAAACCCCCTTGCCGAGCCATTTCTATCATTCCCCTTCCTTTCTGTTGCATTTTATTTATCCTCTTTTTTGCACCGTCCTACTCTTCTACGTATACGTAACACCTTGCGAGCCACCTCTTGGGTGCTTGATAGAGGGTGATCAATCACCAGCAACCAAGAGGATACCCACATGAAAAATCTTATACAGACACACGATATATTTCCGCATTTATACAAGGGCAAAAATTGGCAACGGTTAGTAATAGGGTGGTTTCCTATTATTTTTTTATTGCCTAAATCGAAAGATTATTACTCCCGGAGTACGTATTTCACGCTTTTAGATTTTTTAATGACGATATCTATTTTTCGCGATAAAATGAAAAGTGAAAATTTTCAAGCAAGCGAAAACGTTACGGGTAAGTATCAATGCCGGGCAAACTCCCGTGTGACGTCGTTCTGGTTCCCGCTGCCGCAAGTGAGGTGACCTTGGGGCGAGGCTCTGAGCGCTGATACGACGCAGGATGCTAGCAGGTAGCAGGATACCATGCTAGCTGGTAGCGCTTGGCTTAAATAAGGATTATTAATACCTTATCAAACGAGGAAAACTTTCTAACCTTAGCCAGTTTTAATAGGTGATTATTAAGACATGTTTCCCTGAGCTCTGTGCCCATTGCATGCATTGGTAACCTCAGACGATGTAAAACTCCTATCTACTCGTATAGAAACTAGGTCCCTGTGACGTCACGTGGAGTGGCATCGCATGGGCGCCAATCTGGCCTTTTTCAAATGAGGATAAAATTGACCATTGCCATTCGTCTAAACCGGTATTTCTAAAACCAAATAATTTGTATATTATGAAGACACCAATGGTGGGTAACGAATCGCAATCAATGCCTTTCGTTTTCTTTGATGAAGGCAACTATCCTATTCTAATTAAAAAAATCTATGCAATGTTAGAACGATGGAAAAATAATACATGCAATGAATAGTTCTAACGAGTGACGCTATAATTTTTCCATTTTATTTATTGCCATAAGACCGAAAACCTTTGGCCTTTACATCGGGGTTTTCATTACATTCAACAAAAAAAAGTACAAGAATACCCATATCCTGGATAGGGGCAATCTGTCTTGACGGGAGTCGAACCCACGACCTTAGGTTTGACAGGAGAGGACTTTACTCCACCGCCATCGAGGCAAATGTTAATGTTACTAATAGAGACACCGTTGTTATCCTTAATGGAAATTTTAAATCTCTCTGTTTTGCTGTCTATTCCCTTTATATTATTCTAGTGATCACGTCTACGATAGTACAATTGTAATCCAAGGATCTTCACCAGCCCAAATTCCGACTGTCAATTTCACATAAGTAGGTCCCTTTTCTACCGTTTACCTTCTCTTTTCATTTTCCTCTGAAATACTTCTCCTTTTCTTGACCTCTTTGCCTCCCGCACCAGCTTCAATAGCCATTTGCAAAACTTTCATTTTGATTTCCACCTTTTGTATGTGTTAAACATGAATGTTATTAATGATATTATTTTTATACTTGTTTTTGTTATATTTACAAAAATTTATTTTGTTTGTTTACAACCCAATGTAAAGACCTTAGTGATGTTTTTGTGTTAGCTAAATAAAATATCATTACAGTCGTCTGAGAAAATGTGTTCTCCGAATAAGCTAGGAAAATTTTACTTTACTTTGCTTTACACAATGTAAAGATTCCTATCCTAACTCGCGTAACATATTTCAAACTCGTGTTATTTTAAGGCGTTACAGAGCATGCCTGCAAAATTTGCTTCACGGATGTCACATGGCTTAAGTGCTCTACCGGTTGACGTAGGTTATTGTGAAGCATTTTGCAAAACATCCCAGCCCTGAGATTCCTTAACTTTTCCATGCTAATAAACCGCTCTTAGAGTTATGAACTAGTATATTATAGTAGTTTTTACTGTGGCCCATAAGCCAAAGATCCGTTTTTAGATTCCCGTTTCGATTAATATTTCTCGTAGCAATTAGTGCGAATTTTAGCCGCCGGTGAGCGAAATAAAATACCATTTCATCGATGATGCAATTATAACTTGGTTTTCTCTGTTTCTGCCTCGGGCGAATGGTAACTAATCAAGGGGCATTGACTTTCAGTCCGAATTGCCCAACTGAAGCGAATTGCCCTAAGAAAGGATTTGGTCTCTTTATCCCAAGAGTGTGGAATACACGTGCCTATGACTTAGTAGGGGCTTAATCCACAGAGAGCTTAATCCACAATTTTCGAAACTAACTTGTATGTTTCCATGTGCTTTTGATAATTATTGCTGGGTCCAGTGAGGGACTAGCATCCGAATTCATTTTTCACGTATCTTATTTGAGAGTATATATTATCTAATCTCCATCTATTATGATTAATGTTTCTCAACATTTGTGAGAATGTCCATTGGTAAATTATTAGCTTCATTAGTGCAAGAGCTAATTTTTTTCACGGAGAAATTATATCATATTATAGTTTTGGCTTCTTGCTACTCTCTTGATACATATTAGTGACTTTTTTCCCAATAATTTTATGAATGGCATTTTCTCATTTGAGATTGGCGTGGTCCTTAAAGGTAAAATATTAGCCTTTTAGGTGTAATATTGAAGATTTTCACAGAGAAATTTTTTAATGCTATAATTTTGACTTCATGTTACTCTCACGATACTTGTTAGTTACTCTTTGCCTGGTAGTTTTACCGCTGAAATTCTCTCATTTAAGATTGGCGTGATCCCTTTGGTTAAATATTAGTTTCTTTGGTGAAATGTTCAAATTGTTCCTCGAAGATATTCTTTTGTAATATAGTTGTGACTTCATTTTGCTCTCACGATACCTATAGGTTACTCTTTTCCCTGGTAGTTTTATCGATAGCATCCTCTCATTTGAGATTTGTGTGATCCCTCCTTTCTTTTTGTGCTCCATTCTTCCAGCCACCTTATCAATCCAAATGCTAGTCTCCCTTTCCAACCTTCATACCTTCCCATTCTCCTCCTCCTCGTCGGAAATACTCCGCTGAGTACTTCTCTTTGCGCTCTTTGTCATTTACCTTCCATTTCCCCGTTTGGCTACACTCCGCTCGCATTCACTGCCTCATGATCAATAGACGCCCGTTGGAATTGCCGCGAGAATCTCTTCCTGATGAGCCCCACTCATCCTTTTTCCTTGTCTCCCTGCTCTGCTTTATTCAGTCGTACATTCATTCCCAAGCGTCCTGTTCACTGCTGCACTTCAAACCCTATTCTTCTCCACCTGCTTCGATTCTTCCTTCTTGCGACTACGTTCGCAGAGTGACGGTGTTTGTGGCCGCTACTGTCTCAACGGATTTACCCATATTGTTTGCAGTAATTGATTCCATAAAATGCTTTTCAACTATTTTCATATCCGGAATCGATCCATTTTTATATCTTTTTCTTTGCAAGTTTCGATATCTTTTTCTTTGCAAGTCCCCCGTTATCGAAGGTACATGATACTGATTGACTCAATTATCCCGCAAATTACATTGTATTAAGGATTTCTTCAGTGGCTGATATAATTTTATGTACCTATTTTGTGTCACATTATATGCAAATCGCGTAATTATCTGTAGGTGATTTAGTTGCACAATGGCATCAGCAGGAAGTAGGGAGGGTGCTAGAGAACGGAAAGAGGGTACTCTCTGCTCGTAGGAAGCCAAATTCTTTCTATCTGACGTGTCAAATAGAAATGCTGAATAAGAACAGTGCAACCATCTTCCTCCAACTGAGTAAATATGTTCAAATAATTAGCATTTTCATCAATAAGATGTCGTTACTTCCCTATTATCTTGCATTTCCTTGATTTTTCAGTTCGAGTTCAGAAAATAAATCAATGCCTTATGTGCAGGTATCTCCTGAAGTAACTTAGGTACAACTTCTACTTTAGCTTCTCAGCATTCCGTTAATAATGAATTATTCTTTGGGAAGACTAGCAATCATAAGAAAATTTCTTATTTATATCGAGTACAAGCTACACCATACATTGAAGTCAACATTAAAAATTGGGGGAATAGCGTTTCTGTTGATGAAAATCACCCAAGTGTATGAATCAAGTAGGAATTCTACCTCCTAAAGAAATTTTAATTGCAATAATTGATTATTAATAGTAAGTGTAATACAATGTACCTCATTCGTCATGGTGGAAGTCTTTCAAAATGGGATGGATAAATAAGTGATCAGTTATCTTATTAGTTTAAATCTCCACTATTCAAATAGAAATTTTCTTATATGCACCAACGATTCGTCATGAAAAAATCATCTGGCTCAGCGAGGTTGCAAAATGATTTTTTCATTGCGAATTTCATTTTTGGTGTACATTCATCTCCATTCCTGCGCGTGACTGCGTACAAAGCTACTTGTGGTATGCAGTGCTTTGGAAATTTTCTTATTTTTCACGCTTCCCATTTCAAGACAATGTGCATAAAATGTATGTCCGAATTAAATTTTTGAAATTTGGAATCCTTCCGTGCGAATGCAGCCAGATACGGTTGCTATCGTAAGATGGGATGGCGTTCACCAGCGTAATAGCAATTTCTCAATAGCAGGAAGTACCCCTCTCTCACTCAAACTCCTCCTTCCACCTTGGCAAAACTCGTAATACTCCGAAACGAAGCAACTGACAGAACCAACTCTTCCCAAGCGAGCACGTGCTCCACAAAGAAACGGGAAAGGAAGAAGTGGGATAGGATTTTCGGCGAAAGAGAAGAGGGAATCCGTGTGTGTTGGCGGAAGAGAGACACAGAGATAGAGAAGGGTGGGCAACATATTGGAGCGACGTTTTCGGCTCGCCTCTGAATCGGCAATCAGGAGAACCGGATGTAGTCACCCAACTCCCAACCGTCATCTGCGGGACCACGAGAGTGTGAAAAGGTAGAGGGCGTTGGGGGGAACGGCTCACGAGTTTCACAAGGGAGGACAGCAGCAGCAGCAGCTCGGTAGGAAGGGCTGGGAAATGCTCAAGAGCAGAATGGGGAGACCAGTGGGAGTGTGGGTTTTTGGGGGAAACGGAATACGGTTGGGTACTAAACAAAGCCGCTGTGATGAGAGCGTGTCATTTTCGCGCGAAGATGAGAAACCGGAGGAAACAACTGCAATAACAAACTCACTTCCCCGATTCATTCATAGTTAGGTGGCCGTAACAAGCTCGAACTCTGCCCGTAAGGGGACGGTGCCACGATACATGGTGACGCCTAACTTGCCCGAAAACATATAAGCCTAATTTCAAAGATACCAAATGCCCCTGCGAGTAGCGAATGAGTGAACTTCGGTTTCGGGCGGTAAATACTCCAGGAAAGCAGAGCTACAACTTCTGTGCCATACCGTGACTTACTACAAGTATCAGTATTTTGGGAAATATTGTATCATGATAATGCGTTGCAAATGTATTTAATTGTGCGAAAAATCCACAGGGGAAAAAATCATTCGCCTGGGCCAGGATTTTTTCCCTGTGGGATTTTCGCACAATTTTTGCATTGTTGGTGACTCAAGTAAACGCTATCACCGTGGCTAGTCCCGGTATACTTAAATCAAGGTATTTAATATTTCAAAGCGCATTTGAATTTCTTTTTACCAAGCCTATTTTATCAGAGAATATTGATCACAAATCGTTATCCAAACTTTCCTGTTTGTTTTTATAAAATTACGGATTGATTTTAGCGGGACGGGGATATAAGGGTTGGCTGGGTTAAACTGTAGAACTAGATAATGTTAAAATATTTTCGTTAATTTAAAAGAAAACATGCATTTTAAAAATACGAAAGAGCCATTTTAGTAATATGTATTGATATATGCAACTTAATGTGGAAGATGAATGCTGTAAACTTAGTAGTTTTCCCTAGGTTGAGTTAAAAAGTTCATGAAGTTGACAAAACGACTAATTTCACGGTGTGCGGAATCATTTATTGCACTGGCGTATCTACATTTTTGAATTTTTCAAAAAACAAAAATAAATCAGAATTAAGAATGAAAATTTCTCTAAAATGACGTGTTATTCATTATTATAGCATGCACTGAAGCCCAGATATAAATTCGCTTTGTGCAGCGGACCCGCTGACAGTAATATGGTCGTGCTAATGGTGTGGCGTGAATGCATAAAGGCGAATGTATGATTTTATAACTGTAGTTCACTTGTAGCAACAATATTCTACACCTGACCAGCCATCATGTAGGTTGCGCGGTTCGTCAAAAACTGCTACGGGTGTATGGACAGCGTTACCCAGATGTTAACCAAATTACGTTGGGGGTTGCACGCTAGACTTGGATTACTTGAACAAATGAGAATGGATATCTATAAGAGCGGCATGGAGAACATAGTATTAGAGCCCCACTATATTTCCAGGTCCGACAGAAGAAATAAATTAAGATAGATATTTTGCGTAACGGATAGATATGCGAATTCATTTTTCCCCCGAACCATAAGGGACTTAAATAAATGCCAGTCGTAATTTCTTTAGAGCATTTTCTTTTTATGTGCAAATGGCTGGTGTCCTAACACCTCCTGCCACACGCCTTTTAGGCGGCTTGCGGGGTAGTATGTACACTTATCACATTACACTTATGGGGAGATGTAGATGTATGTGCACTTATCTCCAAAATTGGAAAAAATTTACTTGTATCTCTTGCCTTCTAGGGTTCTCAATTAAATCCATTCAGTTTTATATATCCCATTTTCCTCCTTTTTTGAACTATCGTCATTTTTTCATCCCTTCACTACTCTCTTCGTACGATTCGTTGAAAAGAAATAGGAAATGAAATTGCTGCTCCCAGGGGAGTAGTAGATGCGGTCGGAAAATTAACTGCGGAGAAAGAAGTAGATGAATGTGATGGGCGCAAGGCTAGGACCTTGAGGGGCTTCAGTCCTGGTTCCCATTGAGCCTCGGTGGCACGACACGTCTTGATGAATCGAATCAATCTGTCCGGTTCCCTTTTTTCTCCAGCCCTTTTTTGTTTCCAGGGTTTCGTTCACCTCGCTTTTACCTCGAGGGTTGGTAGTTTATAAGGCTGACTGATGATACCACCGGATTTCGTTTCGCGTATATTCTCTCGTTTCATTCCTCGCTTTGAGGTGGAATGGTACAGATTGAACTTGCCTTTTCTCATTTTGAAATAAATAATAGCAATAGGGTAGTTTCCTTCATCAAAGAAAACAAAAGGCAATAATTGCGATTCGTTACCCACCATTAGTGTATTCATAATATACAAATTATTTCGTTTTATAAATGCCGGTGTAGACGAATGGCAATGGTCCATTTTTATCCTCATTTGAAAAGGGCCAGATTGGCGCCCATGCGATGCCACTCCACGTGACGTCACAGGGACCTAGTTTCTATAGGAGAAGATAGGAGTTTTACATCGTCTGAGGTTACCAATGCATGCATGAGGCGCAGAGCTCAGGGAAACATGTCTTAATAATCACTTATTAAAACTGGCTAAGGTCGGAAAGTTTTCCTCGTTTGATAAGGTATTAATAATCCTTATTTAAGCCAAGCGCTACCAGGCGGCAGGGCACTAGGCTACCCGCTGGCAGCCTGCGACGTATCAGCGCTAAGCCTCGCCTCAAGGTCACCTCACCGGGCGGAGGGGGAACCAGAAATACGACGTACGGAGAGATTTCCCATCATTCATAATTACGCGACGCGTTTTCGCGCGCTTGAAAATTTTCACTTTTCATTTAATCGCGAAAAATAGATATTATCATTTAAAAATCTAAAAGCGTGAAATACGTACTCCAGGAGTAATAATCTTTCGATTAAGGCAATAAAAAAATAATAGGAAACCACCCTATTGCCACGATTATAGATTACGATTACGACATAGAAAATTACGATTAATTGCGCAAAGAAAGGTAGAACGCTGAACTTAAGCATTTGTCTGAAATGCTGCCGAAGCTCCATACGGCCGTGTAACATACCGTTTTACTCATTGATTATTTAACTACAACATATAAACCATTAAACATTGTTTAAACGTAAACGCTTAGTTTCCACGGTCGAAAGAGTGGAGTCGAAGACGCGAAAAAACTATGAGAACGGCGAAACGATCGTCATCCACATCTCGTCACGGGAAAAATATTTGATTGGTACACATTATTGTATTTTTTACAGGGAGAATGACTTAGCATTAAAAATAGCTTTTGAAAATTAAATGTTACGCATTCATTGGATTTTGAATGGCCCATAGTTAAATTTTTAATTTTCGAGGTGCAGAATATTACATGAATATCGAAGTTATGTATGCTACATGGAAAAAATATTTCCAACTTTTCATGTAAGGAAATGTTGATATTGTTACTCTTTCTTAAAATAAACCACAAAGACGAAAATCGCCCCTCGGAAATACACTACCAAATTGGCGGATAAACTATGAGTAAAGCGATATGTTACACGATCCCATGGAGTTTCGGCAAGATTTCACAAAAATCCTTATAGTTCAGCGTTCTATTTTTTTGCGCCGATAGTAAGTTCCAATATTGCTACATAATCTTCAAGGTGATGACGTAAAGACCACTATACACGGTGATTGATCATGCAAATGATCATGCGCATTATCATTCACCGTGTATAACGGTACAATTTGCGATTGAACCTTCATGCGCATGATCATTCAGTGAAAATTAGAACATGTTCTATTTTGCTCGCATGATCCTGTGAATGATCACGTGATCATTCATCATGATCATTCGCACGATCACTCACCGTGTATAGCGGACTTAACTTACCTTGAAGATGATGTAGTAACACTGAGGCCTAGGTTGTGGTAAATTTTATAATCTTGGAAAATTGCAGGTTTTATTTCAATATGGAAGAATTCCACTCCATCACGCTTAAATCTTCGGATTTTATTTTCACCTTTTTTTGTATTTCATCAAATAAAATAACATCTGAGTGAAGTCCTTCCACTTATTAAAATGAAGATTCTTAATGTTCTTTTTTTTCTATCCCAGCATCGATGGGATAAGATTGGGGAGATGGCATTTGATCTTGTTAGATTCTATGAGAGATAGAGATCTCATAGATAATCTTTGCTATTTTCGTTGATTTTTAATAAATCGTTTTCCGAGTAGGTACATTGCGCTGTAACATGAGTTGTGACGTATGAATAATGAGTCTCTGATGCCAATGAATTTTCCTAAGTAATGAATGTCCTCTCTTTGTTCGAGGTGGGTAGCGTATATCCGCTCACTTCATCATTTTGGGCCTCAAGGCATTCACCGAATCGAGAAATACATGCGTCTTGTTTAAGTTTTTAATGCAGCAGATAATGGTCCCCTATAGTTGGCAGTAGGGTTTTCTGCTCAGAATTCACTATCTTCTGAACGTTACTGCTCGGAAAAGGTAAATAATATTTTAAAGAAACCATCACACATACTGAGCCTTAAAGTTTTTTCCTTACTTTTCAACTGATTTTCCTACATATAAATCATTTATTTTGTATTTTCATTTTTAAAAGTTATCATTTCTACAAGTTTTTCTAAAAATATGTTCTATTCTCCTTTCAATTCATGATTTATTTTGTATTTGCTTTTTTTATATTATCATTGAATTTTATATTCTCTATTCCAATCTTGTACAGCGCACATTATATTTGATAATCGAAATAGTTTTTGTCCTTTTATGTTTTCTTAATGTTTTATAAATCAGCACCAGCCGATGCTTAAAGAAATGATGGTAATCCCTTTTCAGGTGTACCTATATTTGCTTTACTGCTTTATTTATTGTATATATGTATTTTGCAATTTATGAATAAGTAGAGTAAATATTATAATTCTTTGCTTATATTTTCGTCGATGGCAGCTTTCGTGTATACAATGCAAAAATACGTTAAATATAGTAATTTAACTTAATTGCCGTGTGTCATTCCCGTTTTCAATTTCATCCTTGCCCCCTTTTTGATTTGTGTTGTCGTAGCATTGTAAGGAATGCCCTTTTGGCTAATTTGGGGGCATATTATTAGGTCTCCCTTTAGATTTCCTAAATCCTCCTCGCTTTCCATTTCCCATCCATCACATTACCAAATTCGTCCTTGGATACGGAATTGCCTGGAGATGAACAATTTTTTTTCCATTCCCTGCCACATTTTACCTCAATAACCTCTTAGGATGGTGTCCATCTTCCCATTTTTTTCGCACACGGTTCTGAATCCCGATTTTCCATCGAGTATCCTCACTTCCTCGATCCGTCTCCATTGACACTCCAGCGAAACGCTTTTTGACACCCCGAAGCGCTTCATCCCCATGTCCCTTTACCCAATTCCATATCTACCATCCAACCCTCTTTATGCCCTCTCCTCTTTTTCCTATTCCATCCCATCCTCTTCCCATTTCCTTTTCTCACGTCGGGTGATATTTCCACATCCGTTCTCTTCGTAATCCACCCACTATCCAGGAATGGCAACTGAAACGAAACGAAGATGTTTCGTTTCTACCCGGAGCGATACGAAAATACGAGGTATAGTTTCGTTCTCGCTCGAAATTAATATCTTCAACGAGTTTAGTTTCGACCCGGGACGAAACTTTACTCTTGGGAACGAAGCTAAATTAATCGAAACTCCGTTGCTGATAGTTAAGTTTCTATCCCAGAAGTTGAGTGGAGGGGGAAAAGAGGGAATAGTTCCGACCAATTATGTTTGGCATGCGTGTAAAGAAGTCAAAACATTGAGCTAAAAAATCGAATGGCCAGTTTGCGCTCACCTTTCTCCTGTTAGTGGTAAAAGTATGAGTTCCCCATGCATCTAATGGCGGTAGGCCGAACCTGTACTTCATTCAATCATGCTCCATACTCGTTGTGTGCGTCGAAACTAAGTTGAAAAAACAGGCAGATTTGGCTCCCATTTTTTTATTGTTGTAATGCTCATATTTGGCTCTTTGGCTAATAAGTTTGTTGATCAGTGACCTATACTATCATAAGCATAGATCTTCTCTTTGCTATACTCGCGCTGCCCTTCCTAAACTTTCAACCCTTTCCCCAATGACTTACTCTCGATATCCCAATAACTACCAATCCTCCATGCTTACGTCTCTTCAATGCTTCTTCGACCGTGCGCTGAAGTCTCTCTTCCCACTCTTCATCGAGAGCATGAAGACCCTTCCGCAAGAGCACCCTCTTTCTCTACTAATTCGTCCACCTCCGTTTCTCTTTCTTCCCTCAGTTCTATCCCTTCCTTTGCATCATACACAGATTTACACCCCGAAGGAGAATGTCGGAAATTGAAATAGATGTGGGTGCTGAAGATCACGTCAATTCCACCCAAGCTTTACGATAACGAACGTTTTTAATTTGGTTGGGTTTCCTCGAGGAAGTAATTTCGTCTGACACTATGAAGGAGGGGAATTTGGTGAGCAGAAAATTTATTGCCGTAGCATCATTGAGTCTGGGTTTCCATTGTAGACCAGCTCAAGCTAAAATTTACGCCTTTTATAAATGATAAACGCTTTATAGTAGCTTTCTTCAATGATTGAAAATTTTCCTCTTGTTTCAGACCGCGGGAATATAATAATGCGGTATATCAAACCCCATATCTACGTGGAACTTGGTATTGATTTTAGGATAAATTCTATATTTTCGATCCAGCATTTGCGATTTAAATATTTACGCGCCGAGAGATGTGCTTACAGCATCAGCATTGCGCGGTGTGCGCCTTTCCGCGATCTAGTATGGTGATATAGCTAGAGAGGAAAGCCCGAACTTTGAACACTAATGGTTTTTGATAAGGACTAATTTAAGTATGCCGGTGCTAGCCATGGTGATAACTTTTACGAAATCACCCGCGATGCACAAATTGTGTGAAAAGTTGTGCAAATTTTTCTTTAAAATATTTTTCAAAACGCTTGGATGATGTGCCTTCTTTTCGCCGAGCTACCGTCTTTTGCTTCAGGAGAGCAGTTTCATAGCTCCTCATAGCTCCTTCGGCTCTTCCCAATATCCTCTCTTGCGAAGTTTAGCGGAGGAAGGCAAGCGGTCCTCGAACAGCCAGCAGCCTTGTTCGTTCATCTTCCCCATCCGCCCGTGCTCAAAACTCTTCGACTCCATGCACGCGGCCAAGAGGTAAATTTTCGATGAGGCGAGAGGCTCCAGGTCGTCAACCATACAGAATCAACCGTAATTACGTCGCTCGACTCACGGGTTTAAGCTGTTCACATAGTTAAACCCTTCTCTCTCCCTCGCTTCAATTAGGATACGCCCAACCGCCACGCCACCTACACGATCACCGCCTCCTCCTCCTCCTCGTCGGATTCCTGTGATTAAGACGATGCTGCTCAACAGAATATGATCGCCTTGGGGGATATAGGGCCCTCGAAACGTTAAGATATGCTGCGAGCGAAAAGCAATGAAAACTTGACAAGCGTTTACGGCACTCGTAAGTCCTGTCGTATCATAGCTCAAAGTCTGAAGTTTTAGTCTCATTAAATAAGCTATGGTTAATGATGAAAACGGTAATAGAATGTCTGAAGCTGTCGTTCCGAAGGGCACGGTGGTAAGAATAAGAACTTCAGTGTGGAAGGGTAGTTTTGGGGGAATTTTACGTAAGAAAAGTTGGACGAAGCTAATTTTGTTAAGTGCCGTTTGGTAAAATGGGAAAAATACTGCCATATTGACCTTGAGAAATTTTAAGGGTAGGCAAAGATTACTTTTAAGTGAGGAGATGTAGGTAAAGACCTTACGATTGAGGGGACTCAGGATATATCCCATAATCAACTTTTTTATCTGACATATGTACCTATTCTGATGGTGATAAAAAATTTTCCTCTGTAAATATTAATGGCTTTTAGGGAACCCGCGTCAAGACTTTATAATAGGCAACCTTTCCTCTTCTATACCATACACCTCATCATTAGCCTTGTTGAGGTCTCCGCCATAGGAGAGAAAACGTTTGCTGTTTTAAACTCTTTTTAGACGCGGTTTACCTCAAAATCCATTGATATATAGACGAGCATGGACCGCGAAAGTTGTAGGCTGGAGTACAGAATGTTGCTGTGATAAAGCGAATAACTGATAAGTAGTGTTACGTTTGAAATTATTTGAAATTTCAAAACTGTTATTTACTGTTTTCAGGCAGCTGATAATGGAATATGATAGGACAATCGTTGAGAAAAATTTGCTCGTGGGGGAGAGACGATGAAAAACTGTAATTTGAAGAGAATAAAGTGATTAATTGGAAAAACAACCGTCTGACGTTATAAATATGTACGTGTGCATTCAGTGATATGCTCTATTCCCTTTGCTACAGCAATATTTTGTACCCCACTAACCATTAGTTGCACTGATTTTCAAAATTATAAAAATTGCAATTCTACCCCTAGGCTAGTTCTACTTCTACCCCATGCTCTAGGGTCCTCAATTAGTGCTTTCGTCTCATTTCAACACGATACCTTGTATTAGTCCCGTTTACACTTCTATTTTAAAGTCTTATGTTATTTTCTATGCGTCTTGCGCGATCTCACTCTCCTTGGTTAGACTTCTTCAATTCTTTGGAACACGGCCACTATCCGTTTTCCCCTTAGAATCCTTCGTACGAATTCCCAATACCCCCAGGAACTCCTGTGCTCCCTCAGGGATGCATCTTACATTTGCATTTATTTTCCCTTGATGCGCTGTCGGTGTGGCTTAGAGAGAACGATATTCAAATTTCAGGGTAGCGGCAATTTTGCATAGAGGAGCTTCCGACGCAACTCGCAGCTTGAATCGGATCTGATGATATGTCACATCAAATGATCACACAGATCGATTGGCCACGCGTATGACGTTTTTAAAATCTAGTTTCACGAAGCATTGGATTGCATAATGCTTCTCTGGTCATGAACTGGTACATTTATAGCGAGTATTTCTTGAAAAGTAGTCCCAAATGAACTAGATATTTTATTTGCCTAAATATAACGAAGGCTAGTAAATGTTAAAATAGGTCACAAGTTAACGAACGGCATGTTCGAGAACTTGCGGGAATTGCCCGTAGAGCAGATGTGAGGAATTCACCAAAGAAGTGGGGGAAAAGTATGAAGATGGATTGTAAAGATAAAGCAAAATACAATCCATTCCGTTTATTTAGGCTTGATAAATGATATGAAGAGAGGATAAATATGAATGCAATGTTAATTTTATTCTGATTTCATTTTCCCATGAGTTGATTTAATGGCCACTTTTTATTCTGGAGACTCAAAGTGATTTCCTTCGTAGGAACATGAGAATTTCATGTAATTTGGTTGAGAATACTCCACTTGGGACTACCACAGCGATTCTCCACACAAATTGCAAAAAACTGGGGATATAAAATCCGGAAAAAAACTTTAAAAATGCCTAAATATCTCATTTTAAAAAAACCCAAACGAAGCGTCAGACATGGCCGTCTCTAAGATGTCTGGGTCAGCAATTTTCTCAAATATTGGCCATCTTCATTCCATGGTGGGAATAGAACACATTATTCCTGTTCCAGTGGTATCATTTTGTGACGTATAACTTATTAAATTTTATGCCATTGTCTTCAGTTTTTTGAAGTATATAAACTGGAATCTTATAAACATTTTCTTGAACCTCATACTTGAATATTTGGCCCAAATAATTTCTCATAAGTAAATATTATAATTACAGATTCATTTTAATGTTGATAGAAGTCTCCTTTATATCTTCTGGAAATTTCAAGATGATTATGAGTAATTTTGTCGCTAAAAATACAAAATACGACCTGTCGAAAGAGAGTTAAATGACTTCTTGAGTCGAGTGCTTTCTAATTCTGCGACTCTTGGTCGATAGCCTCTCTTGCTTTCTCTTTGCAGTTTTGCGCTCTCTTCCACTTCCCAGAACACATCTGCAATTCATTTTGAATTAAACGATACAGTCCTAAAATTATTCCTCCCATCCTTATCCTATCAGGCTTCTTTTCCCTTCGATCACGGGAAACCCCCGTTGGTTCATTCAGTCCATTGATCACCTCTGGCGCTTACCGGATCACTCTTGCCATTTCCATTTCATCCCCTCCTCTGAGATAATAGTTCTCCCTGGGGCAGCCAATTCCTTGTCGGGGGACACCCGTGATCTTCGAGTTACCCCCTACTGTGCCAATCTTTCTTGCCCCATCACAAGGTTTAATGAGAGTGACACGTCAAAAAGACCTTTTGAGTACAGCTATTTTTCCTATAAGTAAATATACACATGGGCACCTAGAATGCAAGGAAAAATACTACGGTTTTCATGCATACAAAAGAGTGATCGTAAAAGAAAGAAAGCAATAAAAATTTAAAAAATCACCAGTTTGTCGTCCTAAAACACATAAAATATTATGTTAACCTACTATAGAGGAATGCTGCGGATTACACAAACAAGCGATTTTTACTGGCGTACTGCAGTAAATAGGTTTATTGAACTCCCTACTACAGTGAATATCACTCGAATGAATAAATGAATATAAATTTTTAACAAAGAAGGAAAAAGATTAAATCAAGGCATTGATTATAAACTATGACAAGTCAACTTTATTGGCCAAATCCAAAGTGTTGTGAATCCAAATTCCGATATCATCTGTGTCTTTATCCTGATTTCCTAACGTTCCGATACCGAAAACCTTCTCATTCGTGCTCAGCAGCAACAGTGTCTCTAAATACACAACTGATAATTATTTCCCGTCGCTGAGCATTACATAATTGAGCCTAATTCCATTGCTTGACCCCGGAAGTCCACATGCTCTTCATCCGTGTAGGTACCTAGTAATCTTTAGTGAAAAAAATTCTATTGTCCTAACATTCATCTTAGGCGAGATTTCAATATTTATTGCACAAACTACTCTTGAAAACATTTTTTATTTAAGTACAGTAGGTTGACATGATATATTAAGGGTTTCCGAACGACTGACTTCTGCTTTTTTTATTTTTCTTGCTTTCTTTCTTTTGCGATCGCTCTTCTGCATATAAACGTTAACCGCAGAATATTTACATGCATTCAAGGCACAACTGCATGTTTGTTGATAAGAACAATAGCTGTATTCAAAAGTGTTTTTTGCTGGAAAACAGAAAAATTAAGATAATTATATTGGAACATTTTGAAACGAATGAGTATGGTTTCAATCTACGCACCTACAACACGTTGGGCTATCTTCCATTTTTCACAGACGTATATTCTGAGAATCCACTCACTAGATAACTTCAGCTCTGCGAAAGCGTGTAGTGAGGGAACGAATGGGAGTTCAAAGAGATTTAGCTGCCCAGCGCAAATTACGGGATGAGTTCGTCTGAACCGCAGATTTAGTTTTAGCCGAAAACGTCGCAGTGCGTCGGTGGTAATTTAGGAGGAGAAGGGAGCAGAAGAACAAATAGAAAGCGGAAACAAGAGCTATAGGGGACCACATGGATTTGATGGTTGTGGGAACATATTGCGAAGCTTAGCGGGAATCGGTGACAAGTGCAGTTCGTGAAAGTGGAGGTACGATTTGCGTCTCACGTATATCGCTTCCAATCCGCTCATATCGCAACATGCATTAAACCGCCGAATAAAGCTAAGCTCGTACTGTCACACCTTTCGCATCCAACCGCCAGCTGCTCTGGATGCCGCGGTGAGTGGTATTTGTTCAAATTTAGAAATTACAACAATAACTTATCCACCCTGCAGAGGAATTTCGTTGGAAATTGCCCTGTTGCCTGATATTTTATTTGAATTCCAGTTTCACTCAGTCACTGTCACTTACCCTCCACCATAAATGAAATTGCTGAGCGTTAGCATAGCTTCTTATAGCTTGCCTTATTTTATAATTACTCGAAATTTGATATACTGAAATGTAAAAAACGTTATAATTACATTTCATCATGTTAAGTAAATTCCATGAAGTCACGCCCGATACAATAAATTATATCGAAGTCTTTACTTTTCTCATTCCTCTAAATTTTTGGAAGTAAAATAAAGTAGAATATTATGATGTCAATATTCTCTCATGATACGTTTTGTACATGAGATTAATTGCTAATAATATAGAGATTTATACGAGTAATAACTGCGAGAGAGTTGGTAAGAGTGAGCAGAAAGAGTAAAATTTCATGGATAAATAAAATTAGGTAGCATTTTATATCTATATCTCTCATCTATATTCTATATATTCTATATGTATCTATACTCTCTCATTAACAAAAAAAATAGGTTGCCATTTATCGCAGCATTGGAGAGTAGAAGACTCTGTCAATGATAGAAGGAGAAGTGGTGTAAGCGTATAATCCTCGTCCGAAGCGTCGAAATGGAAACGGGCCTGGTCTCTCTCTATTGGCGAAAAGGCTTATTGCCTTTCCTTAGGTGGGGGGTGTCTTGTACACTTCTCTCCTTCGCATCTCGGTTTCATACCCCTTCGCCCCGCTTATGGTAGCTGAAGTAGCAGAAGTTGCAACATTAAGTGGCTAAGGAAGCATATGAAAAGTGATACAATACCAATGATAAGGCATAAATAAATCTGTGTATTCATTTTTTCCCGACAAAAATGAGAATAATAGTATTTCAATGCTTTCTATGTGCAACTGTGCACTCTACCATCTAGCGGACGATATTTCCAGAGACAGCAAGTTTTAAAACAGCGTAACTAGGTAGGATCTTTGGGTGTTCTTTTCCAATCATGGAATTACGATTTTATAGGCCTATTCACTAATATGGATGTGAATGAGAAGGAGTACGTCGGTGTTAAAATATTAGCTGATAGGAGAATTGAGTGGAGAGCTGCGTTAGACCAATCTTAAGATTGTTGGCCAGTGGTGAGGATGATGACCTCTTTAGAAAAAACCTACTATTTCTACTTGAGAGAGTAGTCAAGAGTGAGCCAAAAAATTAAAATTTCATGGTGAAAAATAATAAATAAAATTTAATGATATCCATGCTCTTTGCTGATGGTCTTCTCGGGAAATCGGCCGGATCAGGATGGACATTGCCAAAGCAAGATTCGCCGGGAAAGCACCAAATCCTTCATGCTCTTTCATTAGCAAAAAATGGTTTGCCATTTATACTAGAATCGGATAATTCAAAGACTCTAGCATTGGTAGGAGGAGAATTGGTGTAAGAGTATAATCTTCGTTCAAAGCGTCGAAATTGGAAACGGGGCTGGTCTCTCTCTCTATTGGCGAGAAGGTTTTTTGGCCTTCCTTAGGTGGGGTGTCTTGCCGATCTCTTCCTCGTCCCTTTTCGCCCTGCTAGTGGCAGAGGCGACCATCTTTGGTTCCTGCCCGGATGTGTATAGACACGATGTCCCCCGGGGGAATACGAGGCTGTGATGAGGGGGCGCTGGGGGGTCGGGGGGGTTCGGAAATGGGTTTATGGCGACGGGCGTTGGAGTGGCAGGAAGGGTGGAGGCGATATGATGGGGAAGTTGCGAGTCTTGCCGGAGGGATTTGATCGCATTCAGCGGAGAAAAGATGCGGTGTTCTCTATAAAAATAGAAGTCAATACAACTAATGCCTGAATCACAATATCATTTTTTTCGTCCTTCAGAATGATAGCTCAAGTGTTAGTTCATATGTGGGGGCGGAGGGATACAATTATTTTTTTATAAAAAGGGCTTAGTACAGAAATTCGGTAAGGAAAACAAACGAGAGCAATTAGATGTTTAGTTGCGCATTTGATTTTCCACTCGATGTCATCACAGAACAGAGACTAACTCGTATCCCTTGCCAACCAAGTTTTTGCATATTTCTTTTATCAATTTCTGTACCATGCTCTGTTTAAAAAAAACACATGTACTCATTGGAGGAAAAAAAACAATATCAACTTAATACTTACAAGGAGACTTCGCCAAAGTGATGTTCGGAATCTGAATGCGGATGTTATTTTCTAAAACTATATAGGTAAGATAGAAAAAGTGTCACGGCTTTCTTCCACATAGGCCCGGGTTCGAGAGATATTCGCATGTAAAGATTTCGCGCAGCATGCCATCCCTTAAGTAAGCGCTCTCTCCCAACTACGGCTGTAGCGGTGCTATCTAGGGCGTTAGTCCCCTAAGCTGTAGTTGGTATCCAGGGATCGAGTCCCAGTGTCGGCAGTATTTTTTCTCTCTTCGAAATTATATACGGCCGTTGTTGGGAGGGAGTGCATACTCAAGGGATGTCATGCTGCGCGAAATCTTTACATGCGAATATCTCTCGAACCCGGGCCTATGTGGGAGAAAGCCGTGAATATTTTTCTATCTTATCTATATAGTTTCAGAAAATAACATCCACATCCAGATCCCGAACATCACTTTGGCGATGTCTCCTTGTTAGAAGGGCATAATATTTTCCCCTCTATGTCAGCACAGGAAAGAGAATCTCTCGTAGCCCTTGGCCTCCAAGTTTTGTACATTTCTTCCATCAATTTCTGTACCTAATTCTGTCAGAAAAGAATCACTTGTACCCCTTGGCTTCTCACTTCCTCATTTAGGCTTTTGCGGTTCATGATCGATAAAAATAAAAATAAATTTCTTCGAGTATTTCCAGCAAAAGGGTCACTAGTTGAGGTCGCGAAACGTCGGGATATAAGCTGAATTACACGGAAAGACATGGAAGAGTTTATTTTTATTTTTACAGCTCAAATGATAGATTTTCAGGGGCCGAAAGAGTGATCGCTCGACCAATTGATCGATTTCCTGAATCACATTGTCATTTCCACCGTCCGTTTGTCCATTGCAAGTTCTGCAGGATTAAAATGGATAAAGATCAACGGATATTCAATGTCAACCATATATTTAATGAAGCAAATTACAAACGTGAGGCAAAGAAGATAACCTCAAGCTTATATCTTAATGGAAAACGAGAGAGAGCTTCAGTAGAGACTGGACAGTATCAAAGTAGTTGACAATCGAT
Organism: Ischnura elegans; assembly: GCF_921293095.1. Lineage (NCBI taxonomy): Eukaryota > Metazoa > Arthropoda > Insecta > Odonata > Coenagrionidae > Ischnura > Ischnura elegans. The sequence goes on from NC_060253.1 coordinate 58,521,138, forward strand.
TTCAATCGGGCAAGCTCAAAAAAATCCACGATGCTGAATCTGGAGAATTGATCCCCCTTTCATGATTGTGTGTAATGCACTCATCTGTATGTTAAGTGGTGGGGTGTGGTTCCGTCGTTAAGTTCATATCATTAAAGTGTCGTTCTATATCATTTTTACGGGATGCAGCTTTCTAATAGTTGGTATATATTTTGTCGCGTACAAGAATGATTTTAATCCGATTCCGCTCTAAAATAGGAACTTTATGCCGGGAAACAGTAGTGGGTACAGGCTTTCTCTAAGACTCTATTGCTTTAAATATTCTTTTCTTATAAATAATTCTTCATGTTTTGTCTTTCAAGAGCAAATTAAAGGCCAATTTTTTTATTACAAGAAATAAGCGGTCAACGGAATGGAAGTGGAACCACAATCAATTGATTTTTATGTTGAAAGGTAAAAAAAATATCCCTTCCTATTGACTGAGTTTCATTAAAGTGGATCTTTTTGGAATGGTGGCAAAGAATTGAGGTAGCTTACCGGAGAACATTTTTGCATTAACAACCTCTTAGGAATAAGATTAATCATAAAAAGTTTTAATATGTAATTCCGGACCAATTGAAGAAGTGCATTAACCTATACCATTTTCCTGAACTGAAGGCGGCTGACCTTGAGCGTGCTCGCAACCCACCCACTCTTCTAGCCAATCACAGAAGAGCGACAGGAGAAAGTGTGCAAGAGCCCGCAGTCTCTCTCCAAACTCCGTTGAGTGCACATCGCTCTCCAGCTGGCAGTGTTGCCAAGCCGAATCTTTTGAGATCGCCGAGCGCTCGTTCTGCTGCCCCCGAAAGTACCGTTACTCCCAAGGCTGGCAACACCGGTCGACCGGATGGACGGGAGCGGAGGGGAAAAGGGAAGGGGATGGAGGGGAACGGAGAGGTGGAAGGGGCAGCGTTTCCCATCGGCTACTTTCTATTTTCCACCCAGCCGCCTTCAGTTCGGGAAAATGGTATAGCACTTTTCACCAACTTTGTGAATTGACTCTCACACTGACTCATTGATTCCACCCGAAGGCTCGTTTGAATAGGCGAAGGTAGAGCTCACCCTGGACTAAGCCATAGGCGTGTCAAATTCACACATTCAGGAACGGGGGGCCAGTTTTTTTACATCGGACATATTCCACTCCGAGGTTTTATTTTGGGGATGTCAGATTCTCACCTGATTTTGTTTCCTCAATTTTTTCAACGATGAACAAATATTCCATGCATCTTAATAAATTCGGATCACACCTGATCTTTCTTTGCCACTTAAACTTCATGTGTGAATCCCGGAATAAAAGTAGGTACATATCATTAATCTAAAAAAATTTAAAAAATCATAAATATCTTCAAAATGCAACCAAGAGCCAAAATCTATCATAGCGGTTGCTTCAAGTTACGCAAATTTTATTCATACCATCATCTGATCTGATTATCCATAAGCTCCAAATTTTAAGTTATTGAAAACGCATCTTGAATTCTGAATTTTGGATCTTAAACGGGACTACAAGAGGAGAGATTAGTGATAATGGAGTTATCCATTTCTTTGGTTATTCCCGTCTTTCCTTCGCTTTCAAGTGATTTACATTCGGATAAATGGATTCATTTTTTTATAAGTAGATTTACCGGGCATTCTTTGGAAGAAGTAAATCTTAATCTTAATGAATAAGTTTTCAGGGAGACTCCACGAGATGTTTTTTCCTCATTCCTTGCCGGTTCAGTCCCTCTATCTTGTCCCCGCTCTCTATCGCATTAGGTTGGAGGGAGCATCTGAGCGACCATTACGAAATTTCATTCATTCCTTCATCAAAAAAGACCCTTAATGACTTTTGCGATCCGTCCGCAAGTTTGGAATTCCTTTCTGGAATGGGGGGATTGAAAGAAATTGGAGCTGCTTTAATCCCTATCGGAAACCATCTTTCTGGAAACCCTGTCAAACTTTAAAGAATAAAGAGAGAATGGATCATCAGTTGGGTCTCTTTCGCAGGATGATATGCGAGTGTAGGCGATTAGTCCGTTTCCGGAAGAGAATTGTCCGTAGCGGTCAGTTCGCCATTCTTCTGTTTCTTTTCATGAGTTTCACCATACGTAGCCAGAAAGCCTTGCCACGATGTGTTTTTTGGACCGGCTTTAATTAATAGGAACCGCAAGTTTAACGGAGCGAATGCTATGATTCCGGTAAAATATACGTTCATTATTTTTGGGATGGTATATGAATGGAACGATTCAGGCACAACAGTCGTATTCCTCCAGAAAAAAGACTAACTTTAAAAAACTTTTATTCTATGCAAGTATTTTACTCGTAAATTTGCGTTTTTAAGTGAGAAACTCGTTAGGAACCACGAATTATTGAACTGTTTCAAAGCATAAGTCGTATATAATGGATGGTTATTGGTTAATGTGTGGAACAATTGCGATAAAAAGAATGGATTTCCCGGAGAGAAACATCTGAAGCTATTTTTTTTTCAATTACTAACGCAGTTAGATCGTAAATTGGTGGAGTTACAAAAGATAAAGGAAGCAGGAACTACGAGTCATTAAATCTGTTTAAAGTGTGAATCGTTTTATGTATCTATTAATTATATTAGCCGTATACGAAACATTTTAGCATCGGAAACGTATATGGCTGGAAAGGTTGACATTTTGAGTAATAATAAATGTATAAAATCACAGCTCTGCCAAATTTCATTTTGGACATGACGATAAAGCCTATTAATACGATTTTTATCGTAGAAATTGTGTCTTTTAGGCATAACGTAATTTTAATGGTGCATGCAAATATTTGATAAAAGGCTGTTTTTAGTCATAGGATCAACGAAAAATTATTATTAGGCATCCACACCAATTAAGACGGGATGTGATACTTTTTAAAATTAAAGGAATTATTTAAATTAAAAATTTTTAACGGTCGTTTTATCATAATTTTCCTTAAATTTTAAATTTAAGGAAAAGTATGATAAAACGATCTCTTTTAAATGCATAATCCAATTAGTTTTGCATCCTTGTTTTTATTTTCCTCGTCAATCTTCTCTCTTCCTTTACCCTGAAAAATACCTTCTCATTTCTAAGGACTCTCTGGACAGAAGTGATGTTGAACATTATTCTCAACACCCACATCTCATATAGCTCAATCCGTTTAAGATCTTTTCCTGGTGCCGTCCATAGCTCAACGTAAATGGCAGATGAATGAATGGAAAAATAATTTGACCATACTACCTAGATCTGTACCAAATTCCTACCTGTTTTTTTCACTAATTAAGCCATTTCCTATCCCTAGGTTTAGTGCCGGCAAGTTCGCGATTATTTCCCATTATTCTCAAATTTGCAATAAACTAATTATTATTTTAATATTTAGTTTTTATTTCTTGTTTAGTTGTTATTTTTTATTTCTTTGAGGATTCTAAGACTTGGCCACAATTCAACTCATTTGGCCACTTTATTAGGCATTATAGTCTGATGAAAACAATCCTAGAAGGACTGATGGAAGGGCAAGGGACGGTCCGGAATGAGTTAAATAGGATAAATTATAAAAGATGTAAAAGATATGAACTACGTCGATATGAAAATTGCTAGGAGATAGGAGAGAGGAGTGGAGAGCTGCGTCAAACCAATCTTAGGATTGCTGATTAATGATGGTCATGAATAGAAGCAAAATAATCATTTGATAAAAGTTAATATATTATCTTACATAAAAAACATTATTTTGCAGAAGATCAGCTGCATGAAAATAAATTTTTAGTAACATAAATAATATATTGAGCAAAGTTATTACAATATCTGCGTTACATCATCATAATTAGTCAACAATCCTAAGATTGGTTTGACGCAGCTCTCCACTTCTCTCTCCTATCCGCTAACCTTTTTATAGCAACGTACTTCTTTACATCCTTTATATCCTGTCCCAAGTAACTCATTCGGCCCTTCTTCCCTTCCACCTGTCCTTCTACGATAGTCTTCATCAGGCCGTCGTGCCTCAAAATGTGGCCAACTAAGTTGTCTCGTCTTCTCCTTGAGGTTTTTAGGAGGCTTCTCTTTTCTCCTACTCTCCTTAGCACTTCCTGGTTACTCACACGGTCAATCCATTTTATCTTCATCATTCTTCGGTAGCACCACATTTCGAACACTTCCACTCTTGACTACTCTGCTGCTGTCAACGTCCAAGCCTCGCTTCCATTGAGACACATACTCCGTATGTAGCATCTGATGAATTGTTTCCTTACTTCTATGCTCGTGTTCTCTGCTGTAAGAAGATTCTTCTTTGTGTAGAAAGCCGTTATACGTTACACAACATATTTTTATGCATCAGTCCCACAGCCTAAACCGATACAGGACTAAGCTAGTATAATTACTCGGTTCAATCCTTTCCTATTGATCCTTCGTGGTAGTAGCTTCAGTTGTATTCGTTGATAATTTTCTACGCTCTTATCCGTGGCACAGGCTGCGCGTCTGCTTTTGTCTTTTCTACAGTTCTGTTCTATAGAGTGCATTGTTTTTCCCCTTGCAGCTGAGAGCATGCAAATGGGCAGGGTACATACTACATACTCCTTTACCTCCGTGCTTGTCTCACCACGATACGCTTGCATTCTCGCGGTCCACGTCCTGGAACGACGGAAACGATGAATATGTGCAGCGGCTTGAATTTTTACGCGGTCCGCGTGCCAAAGAGCTGTGGTTCTGGAGCTGCTATTTCAATGCCGCCCCTTCTATCTATCTCATGCTGTTTTATATTTTTACTGCGACGCAAAATTTCTAGAGATGAAGGTACTCGTTGCGGTGGTATGGTTGCAGTCGCAGGAATGGTAGCCATTTGATTTAGGTTCTCGTAATTTGTTGCAAAAATAATTATTATTATCCCGTAAACGAATTTAAAATTGTATCCAAGGTGAATAAATTGTCACGTTATTTGTTATACATTTGTTTTCTTTTTTCTGTTAAAATTTTACTGAGTACTGCATGAAACAAGTGACTTGCTACGCAGTCACGCACACGGTTGCAAAGTTATGTACCTAAACCAAGGATGAAATTCGCTACGAAAGTAAAAATTTCTTGGCGAATTTCATCCTTGGTTTACACAAATTTTACTGATTCTACATAATGCGGATGAGCACGTCCTTCGCCTTGTTCTGTTTTAGACGAAATAATTACCTACTTTGTCAACAGATGTACTGTAAAGTCATAACTTCCACAAAGTTTGTATAAAAACGATATTTTGCGATTAATCCGGTGAAGTAGCAAAATTACCAATTGTCTGGACTTTTTTGGCTCGGCTCTCATAAGAGAGCCCTTCATATGTTAACGCTCTCTGACTTTTATTTCGAGTCTTATCACATAGCTCCGCTCACATTTTCAATTAGATTGAAAGTTGGGAAATATTTCTTAAGATTAAGAGATGGAGGAAGAATATGGAGGATGTTTCTGAATGGGAGCAAGGCTTGGATGTTGACAGCGCCGAGGATAGTTGGCAAGTCAAGAGTGGAAGCAGTGTAAGGAGAAGACGAGGCAACTTATTTGGGCACATTATGACACATGATGATCAAATGAAAACAATCGTAGATGGACAGATGGAGAGGAAGAAGGGTAAGGGACTGTCCCGAATATATTACATAGGACAAATTGTAAAAGATATGAAAGATTCAAAAAACAGTCAATGCGAAAATGCTAGCGGATAAGATAAAGGAATGGAAAGCTGCGTCAAACCAATCCTCGGATTGCTGAATAATGATGATGATAAACAGAAGCAAAATAATCATTTGATAGAATTAAATATATTGTCTTATATAAAAACATTATTTTTTGAAGATCGGCAGCATGAAAATAAATTTTTAGGATTATAACTAATATATTTAGCGAAGTTAATGCAGTTTCTGCGTTCCACAGCACATTTTTATGAATCCGTCACATATACAGAACTCAGCCAGTGTAATCACTTCTATCGTATCCTTTTGAATAATTCAAATAGGTAAACATAGAAGGATGTCTGCTCCGATCTGGTATGCAAAGTACCCAAGTATTTTTTTAAATTTCATCCGTTTCCATTAGACCTAAAACTTTTATTCCATCCGTTGATTCTCTTTCCTTGTCATTATCGTGGTGGCCCACATTTGATCCGGAAAATTGATACTGCTTGGATCCAGGATGAATTATGCATGCTACACCATTCACATTAGCTTCCACGGGGAAGATCTTGTGGTCCATTATCCATTATGCGGGGAGATTTTGGTTAGTAGGCTTAAGCTATGGGCGTGCGTTGGGTCTGAGTTATGTGCGCTACTATTCTTGCATACCGTGCAGAAAACCTTTTCTAGAACTTGTGCCCCGTTAGTATATTTTCATACCCCTAATAATATGTATTGAAAGTTGCATGTATTCTCTCTTATACAATGAAATATTGAAATAATAATATTAATAATTTTATTTACTCCCACATTTTGATTTTACAGCTGAATAATGAAGATAACAAAGAGATGGAGCTTTAGGTGGTCTCCCTGGTCATAGGACTAGAATTGAGCCATCATTGAATAACAAAAATGTATGCCAATAAAAGAAAATAATAATGCAGTAAATTAAACATGAGTGTTTTAAAGAAATAGCATCAAAATAAATGTCCCATTATTTATTGTGAGAAAAGTCAGTCTTTGGCAAGTTTTAACATTTTATTTGAGGATTTATTTTCATGATTTTAGCGGGCAGTGAATGAAATAACTTTGGTCCTATGTAGAGAAAACAACGTTAATATAATGTTAACTTTGGTCTTTTTGTTACTACATATAACTTAATCCTTAAATTATAATTACCACCACCACCACTTCTGGCATAAAACAATTTTAGGACTTTGAATAAATACAAATGCCTTTGTGGCAACAATTTTAGGGCCACAAATGACGGCGATGAGTGTTCATAAGAATTTTTGGACAATACTATCCAAATTATTTTTTTTTGCCAAACGATCGAACACTTAAATGTGTTCATGTATGCACTGCCCCAGCAGATTATGCCATAAGATATTATGGAATGAACAAGAGCATGATAAATATTTTTTTTAAGCGGAAGTGGACATTTGTATCGTAAGTAATAAAATTTGAACAAGGCATTTGTTCACAGTATGTTAATGTTTATCCCTGCGTAGATTGTTTTTTCGCTATTTATTGTGGAGTTGCTATTAGGTTAATGGTTGAGTGAAGATTGCGAATAGAATTTATCCATCAACAAATTCGGTACAGCAGCCAAAAGGGCTACATTATATGCCTACGTTCAGAATGGATGATGCTGAATATCTCCTACTGTTTAGTAAAATCCAAATATTTAATTAGAAGCCTAAATTTTCATGTTTTGTCCACCAAGTGTACTGCCTCATTGTCAATATCCGATTTGGTATCATATGAGGATATTTTGAGGAAATGGTTCTCAGCGGGATGTATGTAATGCTGTCTTTTAATATGCTAGGAATACGGATTTTTCCTTCTGACCTCATTTTCTTCGCACCACATGATGAGTGTAAATACTATATGGGTCGCTTCCCGAACAACACCTTCATGCTTATTGCAATGTCTCTCAAGAAAGCCGTGAGACTTGGGCAGTGCCGTTAGTTGAGGGTCAGTAACCCTCAGACCCTATCATCCATGCCCTTGCCGACGGCGTGGGTGTCATTCAGTGTTTACCGAAAGCCGGGAGCGTGCGGACGCGGAGTTTTTGGCGTCCACTTCCCTGTAAGCCGCGCGCGAAATAAAGCGAATTCCTCTGAAGGTGTCCTCGCCCTCTATTAATCATAACCCCGGGCACACGTCCCCGCGCGCACATCTTCTGGTTCGCCACGGGCCGGATTGCGCGAAAATTTTAGGAAGTAATATGTACCAAAGGTACATTGTACCACCTACTGCCCTTCGTAAACCGCATAGTGAGGTACAAGCTTCTACATTGTCTTTAGCATCTTGATATCCATATGCTGATTTAGGGCGGGGGCACGGAGGTACGTTCCCTCTCCCCAGACGCTTAAAAAATAGACAAGATTTTAAATGCTGTCATCATTACGTTCGTTTGGTTTTGTGTATTAGGGTGCCTCAATCATTTAATTTCATATAAATAACTTCCATATTAAAATAAAGATAATATTTCGTACAGTTATTGCTGTTTGTTGTTTTTAATCTTAAAATGAGAATACCGATTGCCTGTCAGGACCTTGTGTCAGGACCTAGAAAATATCTTGGATCTGGCCTCGTTGATTTATGATCTTTCTGAAATGCCGACAATTGTACAAGTTAGCTCGGATATCATGCAGCAACTCATACATGAGCCCTAAATGAATAAAGCGTGAGGCTAACATCAAATAAATAATAATAATAATTTACCAGAAGAAATATACGTAAAATATATTACTTGGAAAAGGCGACCGACAGGTGAGGTCATTAGCGCCATGAGAGAAGGGTATAGATAGACGGATGGAGAGAAAGCCGTCGTGGGTATTAGCCTCCTCTTAATGAAAGGTGCCAAGGGGATTGCAGCTTAACGTCCCATCCGACGGACGGATTGTTGCTCTTAAAATATCCTCCACACAACATAAGCAGGGATCGGGCAGTCTGGGAAAATTCTCTGTCAATGCCGGGATTTGAACCCATGTCCACGGGGTGGGAAGCTAATACTCTAGTTACCACACCAACCCAATCCTCTAAGAATAATAGGTTCGCCTCATTAGAACAAATATAATTGGTAAATCCAACCTTCTCTTTAATGCAAATATCAAGTAAACATTACGCCAAGATTCAAACGTCATCCCAGATCTTCCCTATTTTCCTAGCATTATATTCTCCTCTAGTCTCTTTAATACCATTTTCCCATCTACCCCCTTAACCTTTTATTCGAAAAATCTGATAATAAAACAAAATGACGTCACGCATTGGCGAATCTTTTTTCTTCGCGATTTCTCCAAGGATCGGATTATCGGTAAGCCATTACGCACCCAAGAGAAGCAGCAGGAGATATGTCCGGGTAGGGGAGGGTATTTTGAAGGGTGAAGTCATAATGGACGCGAGGGACTATTGCTGTAAGGCGGAATGAGGATGAATAGGAGAAAGGAGAAGGATGAAAGCTCAAACGCGATAAAGGAAGTAGGCGAAGTAAATGGATTCAGGATGAAGATCCTTTTCCATACAGAGCGTAATGAAAGGAAAGGCCCTTGCTTTGTTTCAGTGGTGCCTCGCTTTCATTCAGGGGAAAATTAATTGAGGCCATTTAGTGGGAATTCATGTTCTTCTCCGAAGGAAACCCATTTTTTTCATTGCGCAAAAAATGTTTTATGCACTTAGCGGTGATTTCAAAGACCTGAATTAAGTGGAGCAAAACCTCCTTCTCTGATAAATTTTCGAGACGTTGCATCGCGTGAGTCTAATCTGGAGTTAAAATTATATTTCCAAAAAAGACGGTTGGAATTGTGAGGAGTGAATTACTTTACCTAATCTGTTGAAACTTTTTATTACATTCATTGGGATATTTTGTGCGAAACATACTCTTAAGATAGATATTAATAACAGTTTTAGCGCGAATACGTTAAAAATTTTGATACCTCCATTCAAAACTAATTATAGATAATTAGGAGGGGCTACCTTTACCAAAATATAAACTTGAAAATATTGAGGTAATATTGGTGTCATTGTGCAAAAGATTTTTGAGAAGAACGATTTCAGTATCACTAATAAAGAACGACGAGTTAATTGAATTTTGAAGGAAACACTTTTTGAAAAATGACGCAATTTATTTGAAAATATCTCCTGAAAATTACTATTACATGCATCCATATATCTCGAGATGAATTATCCTAAATTATTTAATTGGTATTGATTAATAAATGTTAGCTGCGTGCAATAAGAGAGCCATGGATGCCGGGAGAAATGGCATTTGGTTTTCCTATAGGTTTACTATACCTTCCTAAGTCATTTTTCATGCCTTGCAGACAATATTTTTCACCAAAAATGAGATATATGAAAAAGTGTTTTATATTTTAACCCAGTATTTTAGTAGTATGTATCAACTGTACTTGTTTTTTAATAACAGTTGGAAAATCAATGCACGAAATAAATGTATTATTATATATTTTGTGTTTAGCTTAAACGATCCTCGAATTGAGACTTTTTTTAAGAAAAATAATTCAGTTTGCTATGTCGAGAGGGAGTAGATATATTACGTAAATGAAGTGTCACATATATGTAAATTGCTGCTTGGGTTTAACAAGATAAAAAACATTTTTAGTTCATTCCCACGCTTACTATTACGTTCGCCAATTGGACGTTTTGAGGGCGGATGAGAGATTCCGCAAGTAGGCAGAAGGTGAATGAATGGATTTAATGGAATGGCTGAGAGAAATCTTCCTGGGAATAACTCCTAGAGTCAGACATTCGCGCATCATTAGTCTTAGACCATTAGGGAAAAAGGTAGGCATATCGATCACGCAAGGAATGAAATTTATTCCTAAGGAAGATCCCGAAAGAACTTCAGACCATGTCTACGTTTCTTGGTTCTTAACTATTTTTAACTAATTCGTGTTGAAGCGTTCTCGATTCAGTTAGAGGTTTCTTTATGCCGAAAATTATTGAAATCCGTGGCTGAGTTTTAAAATTATTTGTTGCGTACTTCTATCATTTCTTGAGCATTTTCTATACATCAATATCTTATCGTGCATTTAATTTTCCTTTAACAGCCATCATCTAACGGCTTTCATAATTTAATGGAATAATTAAACCTTGGATTATATTTCGGTAAGTAAAATTATTTTAGAACTTTTGTTTATAAGCATAACAGTGTCCAAATGAAGAGCACCCACTCAATCTTATCGAACTCATACCAATCGAAAAAACAAGCATTTTACTGTACATTTTACTCTCTTTAAGCAGCTGCACACTTATTTTTTTCATTTTTCTCGACTAAAAAGATTTTCGAACACTACCACTTTGAATCAAATTTAATATTTTAGCGGAAAAAGCATTCTGTGCGAGATTATCCTGATACACAATTAATTACTATGCTAACCCTTACATCATAAATGCAACCACTGTCGTCGACTAACCTCACTCCTAATTATTATCATCCCCCGCAAAAAAGGAACTGGAATTTCCACCCGCCGTGTTTCTGACCTTCAAATTCCCCAAGCCCGCACCAATATATGTTTCAAATCTTTTCATCCAACTGCGTCTAGATTCTGGAACTCTCTTCCGCCAAATATAAATACGTCACAATCACTTCAGTCGTTTAAAAGAAGGCTGTACTCCTATTTGAAGCCTGGGGCTTAAATCAGTCTCCTCAACTCATTGGAGTTATCATCTTAAAGTTGTAATGTTAACTAACATAAATGTGTATATGTATGTGTGTGTTCAATACTGTCTAAGTTAAAACTTATATTTTTGTGTTATTAGTACTGAATATTTTACATCTTTTGTATAGATATCTACTACTTGTTAGCCTAGCAATAATCTCCTTAATGCCTTATTTTTGTCAAAATGCATTCTATTAAGATTAAGAACATTTCCTGATTTTCCATTTTTTTGCTCTCATAGGTTTTACCCAGAGAATAATAAAAATATTCTATTCTATTCTATTCTATTCTATTCTAATTATCTTCTGCTTCTCATACGTGTGCTTCGTGATTAGTTTCCTACTGCGTCTGAAAATCCTTTTGACAGAGAACGTCAGCAACAACGGAAATGCAAAGAAATCTTGGTATAACATATAGAAGCATCAATGACTTTCATATAAACTACTTTTGAATAGCAGAAAAGTTTTTTAAACTATTCGCGTGTGCTCATGTTTTCCGAAGTAATTCAGAAAAAGACGAAACTCTGCAAGTCATATATCTTCTATATATTGTATCACATCATAGGAAACCCGGGGCGGAACGGGGTAAACGATTTTTTAAAGTGATAAAAAATGTCTGGGCAAGCGGCAATAACTATATTAAGTCAAGATTGGTGTTGCTTAACATATAAGCAACACCAATTTAACAAGTCCAGGACTAGATATAGTTATTACCGCTTACGCAGTACCTTTTTTCGAACTTCAAAAGAATTGCTTACCCCGTTCCGCCCCTCGTTCCACTATATTTTTACTAGAATGAACAACTGGAGCAATTCATAATTTTTTTGTCATCATTCCGACGTATGTACAATGATAACGCTCGAAATAATTCTAAAAATGAAATCCTACTAATCGCATGAGTGTGTATCACATTTTACTAGAAAGGACAGCTGCAAAAATTTCATTAGTTTTGTGTTTTCGTTCCGACGTGATGAGCTACAATTTATCATGTATGTAAGCTTTCGATTTTATGCCAAGTGAACCATGTGAATGGTGAAAAATATTTATTCAAAAGTATAGCGTTTTCTTTCTGCTAGCTGAAGGAGCTTCACCGTGCCCTGTCATCTGCCTGTAGCGCTTGCGCATGAGAATGTCCCTGTCGCAACCCCCTGATGTCGACGAACCTCACTCCAGATAATCTTCATCCCCCGTTGTCCCTCGCGATTAGTCTCCCGCTGCTTCCGAAAATTCCTCCCCTTGGAGGGTGAGTTAGGTGCAACCAACGACGTATATTCAACCCCATGCTGCGCAATTCGGCGGTTTGCCCTTTGGAGGCACCTTTGAAGAGGATTGACATTTCCCACCAGGGCGACCGATGGTCACATCCACCCCTACGTATGCGCACACCATCATCCCTCCCTATTCGACTATGTCCTGCTGCGTTACTCCTAAACTCCATTGTCGGTGTCTCTCGTGCCTTACCGGCGCACAGTGAGCTGAAATCAAGGAGGTTGCAACATCTGGAGGCGATGTTTCCGAGTTTTTGGCGTGGTCACAGTTTCGCCATCTTGGGCCCGTTTCAGAAGGACGCGGACGGTCCGCGTTCCGTGCTACGCGCGCGGGGCGCTGAGAGCGGTCGCCGCTGTTCACATAGGCGCGGATGAAATCCGTCTGCGTCCGGCGCAATATAAGCTGGTGCAGCTTGCCTAGGTAGAAGAACGTCATACTGTCAAGTGCAATTCAAGCAATTGCTGTATACGAGGTTAGGAAAAACGGAAGAAAAGTGCCCATAAAAGGAGTATTAGGGTGCACCCAATTGTGGCACAAAGGGAATTAAAAGCAGCTTATTTAATAGATTTATAAAAATTCATAAAAATTATATTTAGTTTCTGTGATTACTTTTTTATCTTTTGTGATGTAAATAAAGTATGGAAGTATTTTTTAAAGTGATTGCATGACTTTTGTGTACATTGGTCGTTAGTTATGCCTTTTCAAAATTTACTGAAGTTCGTCCTGATGAAAGTTTTTCGATTACTTTCGCATATCCACTTTCACTATGCATGGTGTGATTTCCAATCATGCAACTCACGCGTCGACTAGTGTTGACTCACGGAAACTGGTTATAACTCTCATATTCCTGTGCGTAATCGTTTTTTGACTTGTGTCACAACAGTCGGCGACACACATAGAATGGAATACGAAAACCGCGACGCAAGTGGACTTGTGTCGACGTGTATCGATGAATGGAAAGCAAGCGCACTCGCACTTTTATCTCCAAGCTCGCTCTTATAACAATAACGTATCTCCTTGGTGCGCATCAGCCGTCCGCGTTCATGTTTAAGCACCTGTCCCTGTGGCCCGTACACGCGCGGATGATCCGCGGGGCGTAGGGGCCACGCGGGCGGCTCCTCCGCGTGCGGACAGTCCGCACTCATGTGCAGTTTGACAATTTCTTTGACTGATGTTTTGGGTGGATAAGTATTGTCTTGAAACTGCACTGCATTTATCCTTGCAGCCTTCCCATTTGGGAAGAGATTCATAAAAATTCATAAAAATTATATTCCGTTTCTGTGATTACTTTTATAGCTTTTGTTATGCAAATAAAGTACAGAAGTATTTTTTTTCAAAGTGAATGCATGACTTGTTAACTATGCCTTTTCAAAATTGGTTCTCTTCATCACCTCTCCATTGAGTATGCGGTTTATTCGATATTTTTCCCCACACTCGCTCTACTTGCTCACTTTACTTTACTTCAAAATATGAACAAATATCACTTTGTTAGACTTAGGCGTTTTGGTCAAGTGTACATTTATTTTTCAAGCAATCGAAAAAGTTTGTGGCGTGCTCCCATATGGGAACATGCTCGAAAACGCATTTTAAAAATTTTGTTCGGGTTTTCTTTCATAATATCTCTTAATTGGTTGTGAAATAAATAGGATATGCAAAAAGTAAAAAGAGTAAGTTGGTAAGTTAGATCGGTCTTTAGCCCTTTATAACCCAATGTTGCTTCTAAGCAACATTAAAAATGTTTAAACTTTCAGCTCTATTTTGGAAGTATGTAAACTAACCATTATTTCGTGGAGTAAATTTTAGTGACGAAATATTTAGCTGCCACGATACTTATAATTGAATGGTAAATTTTCGAGTTTTCAGAATGAAAAATCTTCAAATTTGATTTCTCCCATAATCAGCTCTGAGTTAGAAAGGGTTAAAGGATTGAGGGAAAATGCTACCATAATCACTAGTATTTAGCCGGTGATTATCATCAAAGTTTTTCCATCAATCGCGATACTTTTATTACTGTTTAAACTCAGTTAGCCCGGTCAAATTAGCCCAAAAAATAGGGGTACCCTTGCATAAAATGCCAGAAGCAGAAAATTTCCAGGAACGTTAGGAATACCACTCTAATGAAATCCTGCAAAGTCCCCATCGATCCCGTGTGTGCAAAATTTTTATTCAAGGTCAAAGGTCACAAAAATGGGTTTTTTGGATTTTTCTGCCAAACGGTTAGTTTTACGATAAAAATTGCTCAGTTCAAAATTGTAGAGCAGTTAATTTTCTACAAAATTGTCATGATATTTTTTTCTCTAGGATTTACCATTTCTGAGATAGAGCCATTCGAAATAACCCGTAACTGTATTCTCAGTATTATGCTAACTATATTATTGCGCTCTCTGAACATTATTGGACACGTAACACGCGTATTGCTCGAATGGCTCTATCTCCGAAATGATAAATCTTAGAGAAAAAAGTATAATGACAATTTTGTAGAAAATTAACTGCTCTACAATTTTAAACTGAGCAATTTTTATCGTAAAACTAGCCGTTTGGCCGTAAAATCCTAAAAACCCATTTTTGTGACCTTTGAACTTGAATAAAACATTTTTCACACTCGGGATCGATGGGGACTTTTCAGGATTTCAATAGAGTGGTATTCCTAACGTTCTTGGAAATTTTCAGCTTGTTGGCAATTTATGCAAGGGTCTATGTCCATTTTGACCGGGCTGTGTCCTATCATCCACTTTACTGGTGGGGATATCCTTAAAAATATACTTTTGTATAGACTGTAATTGTTAATTTACTTTGGCTACAATAAAATTAAATACCAGAATAAGTGCAGGGAAATGGCTAGTTTACTCTCGTAAAAGTTTATTTTCAGCTGAGCTGGTAATAGAACGAAACCGTGGAGATTGATAATAATTTTTCACCGGTAAAAGGTGTTTGAGACATAATTCGGGAAGCCTACTAACGAAATATTAAGTAAAAAAAGGTTTACGGTGTGTGTTCCATAGTTTATTTTTATGTATTAACGAGTAATGGCCAACAATTTCACCAAATAGTAGGCATTGACCCTTATGGGGCTGCCAATGTTTTGGTCATGGTAGGCTTATTCTATCCAAGAACCCTGCCGCACTTCGCTCCACGCTCGGAACCAGTGGTTCCTCTCCAACCTCCTTGGCTGAAATCGAAATAAGCTGGCCAAAAATGTTTTTCCCCTTTTAATTTTGAAGAAAGCGATATTATTTTCTAATTATGGAATAATCATTGAACACATAACTGAAAAAAAATATGTTTAAGTCAGTTTATTAGCGCAAGAGACTTCTGTAAAGTGAATAAAAAAATATTTTATATTTATTTTCCTATATTTTGAGAAAATTGATGGCAGTATTTTTTTTACCATTCCGTTTTGTTTTAAAATAAACTGTATTAGGTGAGAGAACTTTTACTAAACCACATAAATATTTATGTCGTTTAGTAAAAGTTTCCTCACCTAATAAAGTTTATGAAGGGATACCACAAAGTTTCCCAAGACGGTGTTTTATTCTTGTTTTAAAATGCCAAACTATAAAGCATTTTATAGTAATTTTGATTTATTCTATTGATAAATGAAATAACTTTTTATTAAACAAATTAATTTCCTCTTTCTCACGTATTTTTAGGATGATGCAAAAGAAGACTTTATATTTTCCGCGTTGCTACGCAAACCTTTTGCACCACATTATGAAAAAAGTTTCAACTTTGATTTTCAAAAGAAAATTACTGCCCTATCCTGTCACTCCAAGTCTCTCCTATCAAGTATTGAGCGTGAGTGATCAGCCGCTCGACGCGGTGGTTAGATGTGGAAATTCGTTCAGACATAGTTTAAGTTGAGGATATTTCATTAAAAGTGAGGTGACATTACACTGGTCACATCCATATTCCGCATATGCTAATGCCACCAAAAAGGGTCGAAATAGGTCCACTAAACCACGTGTTGTATTCTGCAATGACCAATACCTAGCTGGTCGCTCTTTTGTTAAAATAATTCTCGTTAATTGCGAAGACTAACCCTCCACTCCTGAGGAAAGTCCTATCTCCCTCCACGCTTTCTCTCTCAGATTTTTATCGCGGTAGCAATAATCTTTGTAATTGTAAACATAAGTATGCTTGTTTCGGATTTCCGAAATAATTATTTCGTACATGCAACCTCGCTGGTCGGCCATGTTTGAGATTCTACGCGCTCCACGTGCCAAAATTTTAACATATTTCATCTCGCGTGACGCGAAGCTAGGCAAACGTACGCGAACTCACACGAAGTAATCCGGTCTTCTGATTGGCTACAGATCTTGTTTTCGCGCCGCTTCGTCTGAAATGCGTTCATGAAAAATAACCTTTAGAGTACAATGCCGGTACGTGGGTTCCTCATGAGATAGGCTTCATCAACGAGCTGGATTGCGAGCACCTGGTTTTTGGTTTGGTCAGTCATTTCTAATATATGCCTCGCCCAGTGAACAACCATTTTTTTCCCAAAAACTCAAGATGTTTTATGCCTATAGCTACCAGGCATGTATAGTTATGAACATACTTAAGATACTAGAGATAGCATAGTGCCGTTAGCATAGCGTCAATATACGAAGTTCGGGTACTCGCGATCAGGAAAGTTGGTTTAGGGGTAATGTGCGGAATTCGGACAGTTTAGGTCAAGACAGCCCTGGGCACTGTGCGGAAAACGGACGTCCTTATCTACCGAGGCAGGTAAAATGTGCGGAGTACGGATGAGCCGCTGTCAGCTTTCTGCGTTAGGTCATTGTGGCTACGAACAATGGTGCCCACATCCCTTTTTTTTTAAAAAAAAACCTGCTCTCTTATGTGTACATCCAACATCTTAGCGAGGATTTTCGGTGAGAATGGATGAAGATGACACGCAATTCTGCTGGAGGAGACAGGAGATCTCCTTTACTTCTTTCGTCTACCGTTCAAAGCATTCCGTCCTGTGTTTGTGTTTCTGTCCAAACGACGTTATTCGACCGCTTTCTTCACGCGGCCCCTTCCATGAGTCTCGTCTGCTTTTCTTTTGGTTTCTCTCCCTGCGGAGGTGTCGACGGTTGGGAACGAGTCGAGAGCGATAAGAAATTGGAGTTGACGGGCGTAAGGCTGGAAAGGAATCGTCCTTCATCCTTGTCTCAATTTTTTCTCACTTCTTTCAACTGCTTCTTACTCATCCTCCTATTCTAACGTGAAAGAAACCAGAGAACTTCTCTTTCATACATTTCATTTCGTAATCCAAAGCACAGACTATGGTTATACGCATAATTCGGCAAAATCGGTTGAGGAATAGGAATTATTTCTTTGTATGCATCTCTTGTTCTATGAATTTCAGGCATATACAGATTTTGTACATTTAATTCAGAAAATGTAAATCCTCCGAAAGTGTTGGTAAGAGTGAACAGAAAAGGAAAATTTCATAGGGAAATAAAATAAAATTTCATTTTATGGTATTAATACTTTCTCGTGATACGTTTTGTGCATGCGAGTTCCAACATACATATATCTGGAATGCGCTAAGGCGTTGATTGAAAAAAAAACAAGCATAGAAAATAATAGGGAATGGGCTTAAGATTACGTACACAAGGAATAATTTTGTAAAGGAAGAAGCTTTGAGTAATGGAATGCGTAAATTTGATTTGGCCAACAAAACAATTCTTGAATATCGATTCACGTTTTTGGAACAATTCGATAAAACGAAACCCGTTACCTAATTTCAAATTAGTTTCATGTTTACTTGACCTGCAGTGGATGGCCACCTCTTGATGTAACTTATAAAACACTTTAATCCTGCCCGCAAATACCTTGTCCCTTTTGAACTTCCATATTCATTATTCTGTGAGAGCATAATGAAGACCATAATTAATTTATTTTCCTCTTCAGGAGGTAGATTTTTACCCTTTTAGGACTGGAAATAATGACTTTATTAATCCCCGATAATTTAATTTCAATTTTTGTCGCGTGGGACTACCCGAGAGGTTCTTTAGATCGTTTCACCTTTGTGGGCCCAAACAAGGAAGAAGATTTTATTTTTTCGCGATTCAATTAATATTGATTACTTTGCCATTAATTTTTTTAAACTTCATCTCTTAAACCAAGCAGTCCGTTTCTCTTGATCTCTAGCGGTCCGTTTTGAAGATAAATGTGAATGTCATTTCATATATTGTATTGCGTTGTACTGTACGATTTGAGGCTCTTCTAAAGGCTATGGAAAGCAAAGTATGGCATGTATTTCTTAAGGACTGTTGTCATTGTCCGCGCTGCTTTTTATCATGTTATGTTCGTCATTCTCTGTTAATCAAATGAGAATGTTACGGTAGGTGTGGAAAGACTTTTTGGAATCACATTACCTTTTCAGGAGGTTAGGAGATTCCCTGATGCCGTTCATCGGACATAGAAATTATACAAGCATAAGTGATCGATTTTAATATTTATGCGAGAAAATTAATGAAGGAAGAATTGATTGGCTGGTAGGCATAAAATGACGTACTGGGCCTACTTTCATCATGCCCGCTGTATGATTTAGGGTAATGATCACCGAAATAAAAATAACTAAGCCATTTCAAATACGGGTTCAAATAGACATTATTTTAATCCCACAATATGGTGTTGCTGGTGGCAGTGAAGTTATCTTATGGAATTGGCATCGCAAGGTATGGCTTTTATCACATATTTTCTGAAATTAAATTGCTTTGTCTCAGTTAATGAAGTTTACAATGGTGCCTTTGGCCACACTAAGTAGTGTAGTCTTCTTAACTGCCATCCTATATTGTTTCATTGGCAGACTTTCTCACGTTGAAACAGAATAAGACGTTAATTCCTCGTATCAGTTCACTTTTATCAATTTCATTATTAATATATTATAAATTTTCTCTTATTAATGCTGTAATTCAGAGATAATTGAGCATAGAGAGAGATTTATTTTTGCCTCCAAAATTTTATTTATTTAATGAGAGTAATATTATCAGCAATCGTTTTCGGTTAAACTGTTATCTATTACCAGCCGTGGCTTTAAGGACTGACCATTTTGCTTTTCTACTACTAGTGAAAATGTAGTGCATGACCCACATTAGTGTAATGTGACATAATTATGAGGAAGGTTACAATGAGCACTTCGGAACGAAAATTGGAGCTAAATAGGAGCCGAGCATGCACTTAATATTTCGAGCTCTTTTTTAATAAAGAGCGAAGAAATACTACTGTGAAAAATGAGAGCCGTTCAGAATTTTTTGTTTGCTTTTAATTCAATTTTAAATTCAAGTAAGTTAATCGCTTGTAAGTAAAACCAGTTATTTGCTTGACATTCTCTCCACATTGCAGAAAAAGAAACTTCAAGTAAAGAAACTCCACTGTCAAAGTAAAATAGATCGCGGTACTAAGTTGGAATAGCGAAGAGCGTCTCACATTCAGAAAATGTTTTCATGAGATTGGAATGCTCCTCCTTTTTGCTTTTGATACCGCACGGTATTGTCCTCGTAGATAAACAGCTCACGCGGCTCGGGTAGATTGCAGTCGAAATGAAACGGCAGTCACTGGTCAAATAGCGCGAATTGTCTCCACGGCGCGCTTCATCGCGTCGAGCGATGCGATGCTCAACTCCTATTGGAGCCTCGCGCACACAATTGAGTTTGGCTTCGCCTACCGTGTGAATACACTCCCTCGCCTTTTCTTCCCGCCGACTTGCTTTGAGTCAACTCCTTTGCTTTTGGTCAACGCAAATTCGGAGATTCCACGATGGAGAGTAGTGTGTACATGCCACATCGTTTGTTTACACCCTATATCCCACTGGCTCTCGAACGTTTTTTTTTTCTTTTTCTTCCGCAAAATTGAATTCCTGCCTATCCGTCGCCTACCTCAGAATAGAAAGAGATTTGGAGTCTCTTGTGGAATGGGACTCAACTTGGCTCCAGACCCAAAGTTTACCGTACCCGTTCGATTTTCCCATTATGGGAGGCAAACACGTTCATTGTGAGCACCGCACACCTTCCCCGTGCTTCTATCGGTGGAGAGGCGTCCGGGAGATGCTCAACACTCCCAGGAATCCCTTTGCGGAGCCTTCATCTATTTCCGCGGACAATGGCGTCGTCCCCTTAGGTAGTCATGTCATACTTTCGTCCTCTCACGCATCTCTTACGTGCAGTAATTTAGAAGTATTTTTCCCTTTTCTATCGAGTTTGAGCAGGTAGAGCAATTCAACTATAGTCTATTTACTTTATGTCTGCGGGTGAGCTTTCGTGAGAGCCCGGATACTCTCGGTTGGCTTCGCTGAAAGGGGAGGGGTAGTGCAGAGAGAGAGAGAGGAGGAGCGAACATAACGTTGCCAAATGTACATAGCCGCCCTACTTTGTCACTGAAAACGTGTGACTCACAGGTGGCCACAGGTATTTTGTCCCCGGCGCCGAGACAATATACCTACTCATTTGGGAGTCATTGGGGATAATCCTTTCACAGAAGGAGAACGCGTGAGGTTTGGCAACACTGCTCTACGAGCAGATTTACTATGTTAAATCGGCGGAGGTCTGAGAGTGACTCACTGAGGCCACGCCTACTGTTTGCTGATTGGCAAAGGCAAAGTTACATGTCGAGAAACTTTCCCTCCCCTCATCTCCACTTGCTTTGGCCACACCAGCTCATTAGAGGAAAAAGTATATAGTAGTAAGGACATCAGGAAGCACATTGCAACAGCAAAGGAGGCGTTCATGGACAGGAAGGAGCTTCTGAGAGGATCGCTATGAGAGTTACAAGAAAAGGTTAGTGAAGAGTTTGATCTGGAGTGTTGGTTTCTACGGTGCGGAAACGTTGACACTTAGGAAGGAGGATGATAGAGTATTGGAGGGATTCAAGATGTGGGTATGGAGAAGAATGGAGAAGGTGAAATGGACATAGAGGAGGAGGAACGACGAAGTGCTGGTGAAGAGAGGGAACTTTTAGATGAGATACGGAGGAGACAGAAAATTTGGATGGAGCGAGTGCTTAGTGGGTAGGGGATGTTGAAAACAGTGTTAAAGGGTAGAATGTTAGGTAAACGAGGGAGGGGAAGGAAGAGAATAGAATTTTTAGATAGATTGAAAGGTAGTACACCTTACAGTGAATTGATGAAGGCAGTGCTTGAAGAATAGGGAGGCTTCTAGATTACTTCTTTAGGACTCCATGGAAACCTACCTTAATCGGTAGAATACTAAAATGATAATAATGAGTGTTAAATCCTAGACAAACGAGCAGTAAATGCAAGGCTAAACACATTATAACCGAATAAGGGTTATTTTTTATGCTACTTAAGGCCTGTTTACAAGGTAAATTAACCCGTATGAGTTAATGTCTGTTTGCATGAATGATTTATATGGACGGGAACAGGAACCCCTTTATTTTGACAAGTTTCGAAACATGCTTTTTGGTGACGGATTACTCACCTGACATTTTCTATGATATTCACTGTTATTTTCATTACATTTTCAGAATAATACACAGGGTTTTCATAAAAGAATGATGCGGCTTCAGTAACTCATGCAGGAACGAAACATGTACGAATGCATGAACCAAATTAGAACAGGTTCTATTTTCCGTTCATGCATTCGCACAAGTTGAGTGGTTACACGGTACATCATCGTGTTCATTCTCGCGTTCATACATTTAGACATTAAATCGTACGGGGTAATGTACCGTTTAAACAGGCATCTAGAAGCAATTGCATTTTGATGTTACTTAGAAAGCATTCGACTAGCTCAATTATATTCGGCTACATTCAGAAAAGATTTTAACTACGTGTTATTTTGTGCTGTAACTTTTAATGGCGAAACATGTAGCTACCACAATTATTATGATTGAGGAGAAAATTTTCTCATTTATAGAATTAGAAGTCTTGAAATTTAAATCACCCAGAAGCAGCTCTGGGTTAGAAAGGATTAAGCGAACGCATACCTCTTGCTTTTCTACTGAGCGTAAAAATTTAGCGCATGCTACACAATGATATAATGTGACGTAATAATGAGGAAGATTACGAATATGCCCTATGGCATGGAAATTGCTAATATGAATCAAGACTAGCCGAATATGCTCTAAGAATGTCGCGAATTTGCTATTTGATAGCGGTGAGGTTACTGTTACTGTTAATGTAAGTAGTTCACAATTTTGTTATTGTTGGCTTGCAATGCAATGCATGCATGAAAGTAAAGCCGGGGGCCCATTAACGCCTTTCATTAGCAATAGCAGAATTTTGATGGCGGGTTTCTGTCTTAACAAGTTTTTTTGATGACGAATTGCTCACTATTAACTTTAATGCAACTCATTGTTTTATTCATTAAATTTTCTGGGTGAAACCGCACCGTTCATGATAACCTTATAAAGTATTCCGTTTCCATAATTTTCCCTTATCTCAAAATTTGAAATTTTTTGGCGAATATTTAGCATCTCAGATCTTGAACTGGAACAGAGCAGCTGACGTTGAATATTTCAGTGATTAGGTTCTCGTTGTTAGCGCATATTATGCTATCATTTTACACCGGAAATTAATTGATTATTCTTAAGGAAAGAGGTTCAAATTATTTAAAGATTTGAGAGCCTTATTCTTATTCATTCTTCAATTAAAGGATAGAGGTTATTATTATGCTTTGGACAATAATTTACTCTGAAGTATTTCAATAGGTCAATAAAGTTTACTCTAAAATATTTTAAGTGGTCAATTTAAAGATTTTTCTGAAAGATTTACGGCCTGTTTTTGTCTCATGATATCAGGCATATCTTTAATAATATGTATGGCTCAATGGTGTGGGATCCCTATGAGGTGGGACATCTAAAGACCTTGGAGAGAGTTCAAAGAAAAGCGGCTCGATACGTTTTGGGTAGGCATCGGAGGATAGAGAGCGTATCAGGCATGTTAAAAATACTGGGGTGGGAATCTTTGGAAAGTAGGAGAAAAAGAAACCGACTCTGCGGTATGTATAAAATATACAACGGGGATAAAGCATGGAGGGAATTAAGCAATGAAGTGGGAAAACCTAATTTCATTGGTAGGAACGATCATCAGTTCAAAATCAAATGCCGGACGCAGAGGACCAATGTTAAAAAATGTTCATACCTGAATAAAACAATTGAAGATTGGAACAGATTGCCTGCAGAGTTATTTGAGCCCTTTCCTAGTAATGTAAAAATATTTAATAAAAAGCTGAAAAGTATTAATTTTTTAGAAATTTTAATTAAATTTTAAAATTTGTACAACTGTCTAGTTGATGTGTGACTTTGTGGGGATGTTGTGTTTTTCTTTTTTGTATATACATGTTACCACCTGGCCAGTTGCCAAATTGTAACTTATGCAATAATAATAATAATGCCTGACTTCAATATTTTCGCTTGCTCCTACCGTGAGTAAGGAAAGGTTTTCAGAATTTGCATTTATAGTACGTTTCACAATGGAATTGAGGCATGGACACTGACAGCCGCTGGGAAATAAAGGATAGAGGCCTTCGAAATGTGGTGCTACAGAAGAGCAATGAAAATCAAATGGTTCGACCGAGTAAGTGATGAGGAAGTCATAAGGAGAGAAGACAATCCTTACGAAAAACCCTTACGAATGACGAAATAACCTTATAGGCCATATCATTAGACATGACAGCCTGATGTAGACAATCGTCGAGGGACAAATAGATAGCTATAACGGAAAAGGAAGACTTCGAATTAAATGTATGGAACAGGTACAGAAGTATGTGCAAGAGAAGAAATACGTACGTGTGAAAAGATTGGCTGATAGGAAAATGAAGTGGGGAGCGTCACCCCAATCTTAGGTTTATTGACCAGTGATGATGAGGAAGTATTGCACGTCGTGGGAAAGATAAATATAAAATACCTATAATTATCTATATTTAACACCTAATCTTACAATTTTAAACATAAATAAGAAGACATCCCATTGAAAAACAGTATATAATCAATAATGGATGTCTAAGAATTTTTAAGATAAGATTTTGATTGGATGTATTTCTTTTACCTGGCCTAGATGAGGCCACAATGCTGCCCCCTCTTCCTCTGGACCAGAATTTGTTGAATTAGAAGCAAATATGTGCCGTGAATTCATTTTCCGGGTATTCAAGATGTAAGTTTATCGCACTACATATCTGCGCATAACCTAACTTTGTGGAGAAAGCTTGATTCCTATGAAAAAGACTATCTTCTTAGTCTACCCTAGTGTAGGGGTCTACGTACTTGCATGCGGGCTCCAAAGAAGATCGTCGTCCTGTCATTTTACACCGGAAATAAATCCTTCGGAGTGGAAACTCCTTCTTAAATGTCTGTACCTCTCTTCCATGTCCTTAGAAGTCACTCCAGAAGAAAGGAGGAAATCCATTTTTCCCCCAAAAGACGAGTTGATCGGTCTCTTTCGAAGGCGAACAGTTCACTGGTAGCGGCAGCACCGTCGCTGCACCATTTTTTTTCGATCCTAAAATCCACAAAGGGCACATACCTACCTGCTCCGCAGTGCCCACCAGAAAAATCCGAAGTCCCTTTTTGCTTCCGCGTACGTTCTCTGTTCGCTTGGTCGTAACTAAGAATTCCACAGCTCTAACTTCCGCTCCAAATGCATTGCCATGGCGGCGCTGGGAGTTTCGCAGCCAAAGAGCATCGGCGTCCTTTGGAAAATACGTGGTTTTCTTTCTCTTTGAATGCGTTATTTTTTCATCTCTTTCCCGCATGACACTTTATACTTCTTCCGATAACGCGAATCCAGGTCGAAGGCAGGGTGGTGTAACCTTAGCTCTTTATTTTTTTATATTTTTTTTTAGAATGAAGGAAAATATTCGTGCAAAAATTCCCGGGAGGCTACTCAAAAGGCTCAAACCGAAAAAGCGGCTCTGACTAAAGCGTCTAATCTCACGATCCTTGCTCATGGCAAAAGCATGATGCACCGAATATCTCTTTATATTCAGCCTTACCAACTTGATGGAGAAAGCAATTTCAACCCATAGCGCTGAAATGATGAGTCTAGATTGTAATGAACTCCCAATGCCAAATCGCGCAATGACGAATGTTGCTCTTCATGAGAATTACTTAATTTTAGCACTATTTAGGGGAACAGTCTAAATATTCCGGACCACCCCCCCTCCGAAATATAAAAACAAAATTATTATCCTTCATAACAAATTTGTCCTTTCTTGAACAAATTAAGTTTTTTCCATTATGAAAAGTGATAAAATTAGTTTAAAACCCATTACTTAGTGCCCGGTTTTTCAAAAATTTCCCCCCTGGTTTTGGACCCCCCCCCGAAATTCCTGGCTACGCCACTGTCTAGTTTTGATCTTGGGTACACCCTTGTGAAGTTACATGATGAAAAAAACAAACAACCTAAGAAATGTAAGACATTTCATTTTTCTTCATGTAACCAATAAGTTATAATGAGGCAGTAAGTAATAAGCTATAATTTCTTTCTTAAACTATTTCAAAAACCTAATATTTTTCACTTCATCAGGAAGATTATTCCAGAGATTGTATTCTACAACCTTGAATAAGTTTTGGAAAGAAGTTGTAGGATGAGCGGGATAGTAAATGAAGTTTGTATCTGATCTTGTAGTCATAGTAGTTTTTTTAGGCTTAGTTTTGAATAGATTATGTAAATATTCTGGGTTTTTATAGAGAAGCAATACGTAAAGGAAAACAGCGAGGAAATATTTTCGTCGTTTTTAGTGGAAAGCCATCCAATTTCATTGAGGTATGGCGATATATGTACATCTCTTCAAAGATTGAACACAAATCTTACACAGGAATTTAAATGGCGCTGAAGTTTTGAATTAAGTTCATCTGGAATATATTTGTAAACTAAAGAGCAATAATCGAAATGCGCAAAAACAATGGAGAATATTAATAGTTTCCCTCTTTCAACAGGTAACAGTCATTTGCATAGTTTTAATTGACACCCAATTCTACTGACTTTGTTCGAAATGTCATGGACATGATTTTGCCATGAGATATTATTTGACATTGTCAGTCCTAAATTTTTTATTGTGCTTGAGGAGGAGCATTAATATTTCCCAGTTTAATGTTAGGGATTAAATCTAAATCAATCTTATGTACATGCTTTGAGGGGCCAATGAAAATGGCTTTGGTTTTAGTACAGTTTAAGGCAAGTAATTATTATCAACCAGTTGGATGTGGAGGCAATATCTTCATTCAATCTATCAATAGTGTTTTTCCACTCTATTTCCCCTTAAATTTTCCACTGTATGAAAGCACAATACAGAGACTCACTCTTATCCTTTGGCCACCAAGTTTTTGTACATTTCTTTTATCAATTTCTGTACCTAACTCTGTTTAGAAAGAAAATCACTTCTACACCTTGGTCCCTCACCCCCTCATTATTCTTTCGAAAGGCGAAGCTTCTAAGCACATGTCAAAGAACTCATTTGATCTCAGTGCTCAGGTGAGAAATACGCTTTCGCCCAACGCTTGCCCAAACAATGCAGTTGGGAGATGCCCCCAATGCATTGTTCCCCACGCCATTGAGTTAAACACCCCGTGAGTCGAACCCTCGCTGCAAGAGCGCCTAATGCCCCCCCGTGTATACGACGATTATGCTGCCTACGGCGAAACTGTCTTGCCTCCAATTTCAATAGCGACTCCCGCTCCTCGCCTCCTCTTTTAACTCGAGCCTGACCTCCAGCCGCGCTTCAACTGTTCATGACTGGCTTGGCATGAAGGGGGTGGGCTTGCTGCCTGTGTTGGAATTTGCCCCCTGCTTTCATTAGGAGCCCCAGTTTCTGTGCTCCCTCAGTAGGTAACGTTCGGCGATGGGGGTTTTGCGAAGGATGAGGGGCTTCGTGGAAGGCGTCATATCGAGACAGGGCCGCCGACAGGGGGGGGGGGGGCGTGACGACGTACGAGACGTATGACGCAAGTTGCACAGCTGGGAAAAATTGCAGGGAGGATAGAAAGATCTGGGGTGCATGGAAAACGCATGAATTCACAGAAAATAGTATAATCATTATTACCTTTAAGCAATAATTAGTATCCTATAATTATAATTGAGAATCTTAGAAGCCAAGAGGGATAATGCAATTGTTTTTTGGAGATAATTGCTGATAATGATCGGTGGGGTACATATTACACAATATTGTTGTACATATAAATCACTGAATCTATTTGTATATGCTTATCAGTAATCAATTTGTCTCCCTTTGCCACAACGGTATTGTGTAGCTCACCAATCGTCGGAACGCGTTGTTATTATTATTAATAATAAACTAGTGGGCAGTACAATAAGTTATATCATTTTTTTGTTTACTAGCTTAAACTCGTGAGGTCAAGATAAGAAAAAAAGAAAAAAAATTAAACTCGTGATTTTGTTACTCATGGCTCCTGTTAGTACTTTAATGTTTTTTTTTTGTTTAGTTTTTCGAAATGTTCTAGAAGCGAAGCCTTTTAAGTAACACTGCAGCACAACTTCTTAATTTCCACACAGTGTGCTTAATGAAAAATATTTTCGTCACAAACGGGTTTACGGGGTTGTTCCCTCGTGGAGGGTGGGGAATGTCATCGTCATTGGAAGGGGGAAAGAGAACCCCCGCGTTAAGATATCTGGGACCCCCTTCATCTGGGGGGGGGTGCTCATAAACCTCTCCCCCTGTTCCACCCTTAGTGACACGCCCCCATTTCCCACCTTTGGCGTAAAACCTTCTCACCGCCCGTCCGTTCCCGAGGCGAAACGTGTCTCATCTGCATGTGAAGGCGTCTCCATCTACCCGTCTCTCTCTCTCTCGCTCTCTCGCTCCCAACTTGAATGCAACGTCTCCATCTCTTACATTTGCGTTTTGCCATGCCATTCTTTGGGTGCCCCACCCACTTCCCGAGTGCATTCACACATTAAAGTAGCGACCCACCGCGAAAGCTTGTTGCATTGGATGTTGGGGTGTCATCCGTGCGGAATTAGGCCCAGGGAGGAAGCTGTGGGGACTTTACGGGCTCGTCTTGCTTAATTTTTTACATAAAGGGTGCACTGGATTATGTTAATTGCGTATACTCTTTTATTTTTAAATTTTATTTCGTTATAAACTTTGTTTAATAATAATTTCATATCATTGTATTCCCATTTGATTTTGCAATGGCTTTCTGTTCTCATAATTTGTATTCATTTTATTCATTGTATAAGGAAACGTGTTTCTATGATAAATCACAAACGAAGCGCTTTTGTTTTAAACTATTCTGTAAAATGTAATACTGAGCACTGTCTTATTTTCGTTGAATGTCAATCCCTACAAAAGATTGAATCTTCTGGGATGCCCAATTTCACTGTTTATTTAGTATTCATGTGTAATTTTTGGGCAGTGATATAAATATCTTTTTTATTATTGTTATTATTATTAAATTATCTTCTGGTCCACATATCACCGATAACGTTTTTGGTTGTGACTCGTACACATAGCAAATTTCATAAGCATAATTGGTCGATAATAAATGAAATCTTTGGTCATTAAATTAATTCTCGATGAATGTTACCGTAGAGTTACATATAACAACATCCTGTGACTTGGAGATGAGTTTAGTGTACCACAAATTCTCTTGTAAGGCCGGAGTCATGATGAGTGACATTAAAGTATCATGATTAGTAACGCAATTGTACTCCTCGCCTCATTTCACCTTCTCAAATTGGCAGGTGTGACCCGAGTAACAATTTTAGCTTAAATTCACAACGCTTAAGTATAATTTTCACATTGCTCCGAAAAACAAGAGCACAACAGTAAATAGAAATGAAAAAAATCATACTAATTTGAAGAAAAGATAAATTAAGTGAATGAAAAAAGCATCAACTTTCTCTTTTTCAATTTTTTATTTAACCTTATGAAAATGAATAGGAGCTCGTTCCATGAATTTTAAAACAAGGCAAACAGTGTTATAATTTAGGCCCAAAACACAAGTGATCTTTAAAGCAGAGAGTTTTTGGGTATGGTGTATATTTGGTCTCTTTCATTTTAAACTGTTTTTGATGAGTCGAACTAAGCGTACTTAATCATAAATTATACTCAATTATTTGTTGGATCAACAGTGTAATTCGAAGGGCTAGATTTCAGTGATGACAGACCACTCGTGCCGTCCTCCAAGGCCTAAAATGCAGGCCTGTAATTATTATACGCCCGAAATTCCTTTCTTCTTGGATAGAGATGTTTGCATCAGTATTACAATATTTCATTTTATTAGTCTTTATGAGTAAATGTCTTAAAGTTTCTGAGCTCATACTTATCTCAGCGGAAACTCCATTATCGGCTGTTTTAAGGGCGGATCCAGGATTTCTTTCTGGGGGGGGGGCACAAGCGAGGCGGTATCCAGGATTTTGTTCCGGGTGGGGCACAACGATACCTCGTAATACATTACGCACGCAATATTAATGGGACCGTATTAAAAATCCTGGAATATTTTTAAGGGTCTGGGGGGGGGGGGGGGCGTGCCCCGTAGATCCATCCGCCAATGGCTGTTTTTCAATATAATAGGAAACAGTCCTTGTAATTTTCCTCAATGATTTATTAACTCAGCCGATTTCAACGTTCACACGTTTTATTATAATTAATTTTCGTAAAGAACTCGAACACAGACCTGGCTTTTCATTTATTTTTGTGTCTAATCTTATCCAAGGTATAAATGACGGCGTATTCATCAGGGAAACTGCATCTACTAAATGAAGGGGATGACAAGAAAAAGTGCTGGGATCATTTGAGAAATAGTGAAAATACTCTGTTCAAATTAACTTTGAAAATTACTCATGCAAAATGTATTGAAGCGCAGATAATATCTGTGGTTATAATGGACTATCAAAGAATTTTCTGTGTTATTTGGATGAAAAAAGCGAGAAATATTTGCTTCAAAAGAAACTGACGCATAAAATTCTTTTGGTTATCCTTTATTCGCGGTTAGGGTAAAATACCTCACTTGCTTTTGGTTGCGCTTTTCATTTAGATTCGAGAATGGGATCAAGTCTTTTTAACCCTCGAGCAGGCGCGCCTAATATTTATACACGACCGGGTGCGTGGCGTCCACGATTTATGCATTTATATGATAACACTCGATTTTTGTTAAAATTTATCTTTATTTGTAGAAATTAGTTCAAGCTTTTACATTTATTGGTGATAGAGATATAAAGGTACACAGGTGGTACAGTTGACACACGGCCGGTAACACGGCGTAATTTATACGCCACGGTTGTCGGGTTCCTCTTGCCGATCTAAAAAAAACTGCAATAATATGTCCTTTAAAAACTCACGCTATAGACAGTCAAAATGACGTTGTGAGAATACACGAGGCCTTTCAAGAAAAGCAAAGCACGAGGTACACGGCCGGTCGCGCGGTGTACTTTGTACGCCACGGGTGTCGGTTCCTCTTGCCGATCTTAAAATAAATTCGTTGCAATTCTTGGAGCTTTGAAAACTCGCACTATGGACAGTCAAAGTACATCGTTAGAATACACGAGGCCATTCTAGATCAGAATGTACGTACAAAGTTGAAATCCTTGGTTTTCGAATATTGGCGTACTTCAAACGGGGGTTGAATAATAACTGGGGTTGAATGTTGGAGGGGGGTTCTTTCTATTTATATTAAGGTAGCTAACAATAAGATATGAACTCGTTCAGTTACTTTAGCTCCTACGAATGCCGTCCTACTTTCGTAGTAGACCAAGTTCCTACTGGCAATTTTGCTAATGGATAAGATACTCTCTGCACTCTTGCGGTTTCTGTATCGCATACGGTACTATCATTCTCCCGTATCAAGCGTCTTCCTTACTTGCCGCATAATTACAGTAACATAATTAGGCTTATTACTTAGGCGTTTAGTGCTTGTCCTAAGGTAGTGTTTTCTTTCACCGAGAAATTCAATGCAAAATGGAAAAATGCTAGAATATGTTTTAAACGAAGGCTTTTGGTATCATTTCATGAAACGATGAATTAATATAAATAAATGCTAGTGGGGCTTTCTGATATTGCACTACATTATATCATAAGTGTTACTCTTACAAAACTGGGGAATTTTTTAAACTTGCTGATATTAAACCAATTCACCTAAAACCTGTAATCTTCACCCGTTTCCCGAGAGATTAGTTTGAAAACGTGTAGCTTTTCAAATACATTCGTCTGCAAACTTTCATTGCATATGACTTGTTAATTTAGGAGTGATAATACAGAATATCTATTTCATATTAGCGACCATAGTTTTGACACTTTTGATGATAACGATAATTTGAGTAAAATGGGAAAGCATCGACTCGATTGTTGTAGGGATTTATTCCTTTATTTTCACACCTCCGAAAACAGCACTTTCCGTCATTTTGCATCCGGGTTTTTTGTAACAATTAACAATCAAACGTGCACGAGCATCCATGTCCTAGATAAGGATACGTAACTCTACTCGACTAGACTACAAGAAAAGGACTCGAGTCCGCGACCTTTTGTTTGGCAGGCGAAGACTTACCCCGCCGCCACCGAGGCCGGCGGCATTAACGATAGTCACGCATTTTAATTTCATTTTGAAGTAAGGATCATCTTTAGGATCATAGCATAGAGTCAACGTACCGGAACCACCTTCGTTGTGCATTCATTATGCATCAACATTGTGAAACTGAACCAAATATCTTTTACCTATGCGAGAGATAACTTTTTTCACCTAGTGAGGCCGGAGAATTAGTCTTAAATCCAGTGTTATAAAACGAGCAAGCGAATTGTTTTCATCATTCCTCTCTACTTCCACAAAAACGATGTGTATCTTTCCTACCCACCTCTTCTTCTTCCATTTAAATGCACCAATCAGCTGACTCTTGCCTCCGTCATAATTACATTCACCAGTCTTCGCCGCACCAACGTCCTCATTTGAACCTCCGGGAGCGTCCTGCCTATTTCCCTTCCACACCCGTCATTGCAATCCCAGAGGAATCCCTAATGTTGCCACGGACGAGCTGCAGCCGAGGAATGGTACCAAGGAAACGTTTCGAAACTTGGAACAAGATCATTAATGAGGAATTGCAATGAACAGGGAATGTTTTGGGTGGTAAATGAGTGGGTGGAATTTCTGTTTCCATGCGTATCCCTTCGTATTAGTTTCCTCTTTACCGTACGCATACTCTCTTTTACACTCTTATCGTATTCCACTCTCTATCGGTTTGATAACACTTCTTGCAAGAGGATCCTCATGCCCAATACACATGTTACATAAGACGCACCAGCATGCCAGAGGATCACCAGCATGCAAGAGGATCCTCACATGCCCAATACACATGTTACATAAGACGCACAGCATACCATATCCCACTTATGAAGGAAAATGTATTTTTATGATCAAATCTACGGTAGTATTTTAGCATTCGTGAGATATGGCTAAATTCGACGGAAATTAAACTGCTCTTGAATTGGCATAATAGGTTTAATCTAGTTTTCAATCTACGGTCTGTCATTCTAACTCAAATACAACAAAGGATAAAGTTCGCCATGAAAAAATATTTGACTTAGCCTGGATTCGAGCCCGGCTAAGGCAAATATTTTTTCATTTTTTTTTTACTTCTCTTATGTACTTTTGTACATCGCGCTTCTACTTGTATGCATGGCGAACTTCATCATTTGTTGTATTTAACTTTGCACCCGAGCGCGAGACTGCGTATAAGGTCACTTGCTTCTGCAATACGTTCTAACTCTGTTTTCGAATCAATTTCTTGAGAACCCCAAGCATTTTCCAAGTATTTTAAATAAAATCCATTTGTACTTTCATACAAACTGATTAATTTTATCCATGAAGTCCTCGTTCCTTTACTATTTTTCCATTGGCTTGGATGAGTACCTATATCATATTCATCGTGCTCCATATCTACATCTAAATCTACGTTATACCCCGCAATTCTCCTAAAAAGACGTGTGGCAGGGGGTGTTAGGACACCAGCTGTCGACAAATAAAAAGCAAATGCTCAAACAATATTACGACTAGCATTTATTAAAGTCCTTTATGGTTCGGGGGAAAAACCAATTCCCATATCTATCCGTTCGGCAAAATGTTTTATTAATATATTAGTCTTAATTTATCGCTTCGGTCGGACCTGGAGATATAGTGGGGCTCTAATTTTATGTTCTCCGTGTCGCTCCTAAAGATATCTATTCTTAATTGTTCAAGCAATCTAATCCTTGCTCGCAGCCTCCGAGTCTCCAGCGACTTACAGACTAATTTGCTTAGTATCTGTATAACGCTATTTTTTACCTTTATCGCAGTTAGTGATAAATCATAGCAGCTATCCTTGATATTTTGTTGTTCTATCGTTGTTATTTCATTTTTAAAGGGAATTAATGTTAGAATCAGGGCTTGGGACAAGCCTCCTTTTCATTCTTCATCAGTAGACCACTGGTAATGCCTTCGAATAAATGTATAAATTCTATTATTCTAATAAATATGTAAATTCCCCCTGGAATAGGGAAATGTTTGTAATTGTTTTGGCACCCACGTAAGACACGTGAAGTATTTGTACGGAGTGTAATAGAATTTTATGCCATTGATGAGACGTACCTTTAATGGACATGGCGTCAAATAAATCTATAAAAATTTCCCCTGGTATAGGGAAATGTTTGTAATTGTCTCGGTTTCCACCAAAGTCACGTGACGTTTTCATTTTTGTGGGGTGTAATAGAATTTTAATATTATTTCTGAGACGTACGTTTAACGGGTATATGCGTGTAATTAAGACGATACAGGTGTCTTCACCTCAAATGCATGTTTTAGTAGGATATCCTCCAATTAAAATAGCATTCGCGAATTGGAAAATTTCAACGCGTAAGAGCGTCACTTATTAATGGCTTAAATCCTCTTCCTAATCCCAAGATATCTTGCTTAACCTCTCCTCCCTTTGCCCTCTTTATTTCCACTCGATGACTTTAATTTCCGAAATTAGTTCCAATCTCTTCATATCACCGCCCGTCTTTGCCATCTCCATTTATTTACGAGCGGGTCCTCCTTCTATATCTTCTCCTGGCGTGTCTTCCGGCTCAGTCGGTTATCACATCGCGTCAGCTCCCAACCCAAATGTCCCGAATCTTATCTCCAGTCTTTTGGTGGCAGACCCAATCTCCCGGAATGACTTCCATCAAAACTTCTCCTCCCTTACCTTTGCCGTCTTCTCGAGTCCTCCTGCCAATATAACCTCGGATCTTTATCATGTGGGCGAAATCGTGTTTCATTTTCATCGCTGCGGAATGACGTCTCATGCATCTTTTCATTTCCGGGTGATTGATTTTGCATCGGTGTCGGTAATAAGTATTGCTCAGCAAACAAAAAGGTTTTCTCTTGAATCAACTTCTTCTCCTCCAAACCCCGTGATAGTTTAAACGTCCAGGCTGTTGGGACTTTAAACACATTTTTACAGACATAAACAAATAATGCTGACTAATTTATTCTCCACTTTGAGTCTTTCGTATGTCTTTCACTCTTATAGTCTTGGCAATCAATTGTAATGTTTTTCTCATTGCTCTCTCGAATGCACTACGCATTGCCCAAAAATATTTTATTAAAAAGGGCCTTAAAAATTAATTTTCAAAAATATCAAATAATTTATAAAAATAATAATATTACCAAAATAAAAAAGAATAATAACCATTGCTTCAACAATCATCAAAATAGTATTTCCTTCTAATTCATTACATATAAGTTTCTTATTCCTCATGAACAACATTTAATACTGACAACGATACGTATGCGCCATTTTTTAAATTACCTTTGTCAACTGGCTGGTTATATAAGTTTATAAGTGTATTATTATGATTTATCCATTTAAATTTCGCCCACTCAGTGAAAAATAGAGTTAACAATATATGCCAATGTTAATATGTATTACTATTTTGCAAATAGGGTATGAGCAATGCAAAAAACACAATATTTATGCTGAGGGATATTGATAGATTAGGAGATGAGCTTCTTTTTATGAGTAATACATTAAGTCGTCACCCATTCTCAGACCAAAAATGCGATGCCTCTTTTCCCCTACCTTCCCCCGAGATACGTGAAAGGATGTTAAGAAGTCGCACTAGCATTTCTCTTCATCATTCGCAATTGAAATTGTTTTCATGGTACATGTTAGAATAGTGCACATTCCATTTTTCTTACTCATGAATTTCCACACACCATAAATCATGCTTCTACCTCCACGGAGGTATTTTTATGAAATCTATAGTGACAGGTTTTGTGATATCTATCTGTTCGCTCTTTCGTAAAATTTTAATTTATATTCATTTCTGATTTAAGTATATCGGGACTAGCCACGATGATATATTTTACGGGAGTAACCCGCAATGCACAATTTGTGCGAAAAATCCACAGAGAAAACATAAGGATTGACCGGGATTCGAACCCGGATTCCTCGATTTCCGGTAGAGTGCTTAGCCAGTTAAGTTACCGAGGCGTCATTTTTCCCTGTGGATAATTGTGGACTAAACCGGACAAGATGGTATGGATTGCGGAACTGATTATGCAACTAGCAGTCCAAGTCGTGTGTACTGTTCGGTAGAAAGGCTAAAGAAATCGGCTGGAAATTAGGGGATCCGGTTTCGACTCCTGGTCAAGGCGAATGATTTTTTTCTCCGTGAATTTTCGTATATTCATGTCTGTTTCTGTTGGGATCCAGGTGCCGGCCGAGACAGTCAACTGAGGCGGCTGACTAACGCAGAGCCTGTGCGTCATCGCCTGCCGTTCGTATAAAAGGCCGTGGCCCGGCATGACGGGGAGCAGTCTACAACTCAACGTCTTCCCTCGATGTAACTCAATGACAATAAATTGTTAAACCCGGAGTTGGTGTTTTTTATAATTAAGAGAACGCTACAGTTTCCAACAGTTTTATGTGAGATCGAACTGTCTTCTCACTCACTGATACTATTATTTGCAGTTGTATCCTTACCTACTTATTTAAATTTTCTAGCATAGAAACTCAATTCTCTTCCGCACATCTGCTTCATTGTGGAACGGTTGCTCTCCATTATATCCAAATAAAAAACGTCAAAGGGCTCTATTACGCGCGGTTTTCCCAAATGATCACAGTTACCTTTCATTCCTCCCTCCTTTCCGCTAAAGATCCTTTACGCATTTAACGTCTCCTCTGTTTATTTCTTATATAGTTGCTTGCTGATTCCTCCACATAATTCGTGGGTGGGAATTTTCTCATTACCTCCCATACACTCTTTGAATATCAGCTTTCTCATTGAAGCAGTGCAACATTTTTACTCCCTAATTTTACATCTCAATTATAAAATATTTATGAATTTCTCGGTGAACTGAATGTAAAAACGCTCCTAGGGCTACGCACTGCTGATGTTTTCTAACGACTCACGGTTATCTGAAATCGTTGCGAGGGAACAAGCATGCAAACATGACTAAACTATCTTAAGAACGGCGTTTTCCTATTTAATTTTTTTTAAATCTCACAGTTTAGGTACCTGCCGACACCATTGGTATTTTTGTATGGAGTAAAAATTAATACTATCTAATGATATGATTTTTATTGCGAGATTACGGGTACTAATTTTAAACAATATTTGAAGTAAAATGAACCACACTAGCGTTAAACATATAACTATGTCCGAAAATTCATTTCAGGAAAGTATTGTGAACACTAAGTAGAGAAAAAATCTAAATCCCACATGCAACGTCAAATACTACATCTATTCTTTGAAAAATTAGGAACACCAACGCGGTTATTAATATTCATTCTCATTGTTAAATACATAAAAATAACGATATTTGTAAATAATTTTTATCTCCTGTTTCTTCATTCTGCCTTTTTTCCTCTTTTTTTCTTTTTTCCCCCTCAATTACTGTTGTCAAGGCTGTAATTAATACTGTGGAAAAGGTTTAAAACACCACTTCTAGTCCCATAGTCATTATTAACATTTCTTTGGCAGAAAGTATGAAGATTTCTTCCAAAAGTTCATAAAAGTTCCATTAGGTACACAGAAAATATGGTGAGTAATTTTTATTTTTGTAATAGAGGTCTGCATCATGATCACATTTTTATTCGCGCAGTATACCTTAAAAATTATTCTGCAGCATAAATACAAAGTTTACTTCCAAGTTACATGCATACAATGCATATTATTTATCCCTGTTTCTGAATAGACCCTGATTTTCTTTTCACCTGGAACACCCCAATTATCCCATCTTCTATCTCCTTCTTTGTCGCTTCCTGCTGCAGCTGTATTCTTCCAGCCAACCGCCACGACCGCATCCTTTGCACATAGGTTCACCCCACGTTTCCGTCGACGTGCGAAGAGGCACATCAATTTCCATATATTCCTACCGTATCTGTTCCCAGACTTGCCACGTACGTACGTCCTCGCCGTAGTTCCCCAAGCTCCCACCGAGGGCGCCCCACGCCCCTGTCTTTAACTAATTCAGTCCGTGTTATGGCTTTCTCGCCTCTCCTGCTCTTAAACCCACATTTTTTGTACCTCCCATCGGAATGAGTTTCCCAATTGCGGCCCACGTCTTCCGCTCATGTTGCTACCCTCTTCATTGGTCCAGCTCTGTGTGATTCACCTCTAAGTTAATGATGGGCTATGATGGAACTTTCTATAATTATTTGGAACATCGAGTATGATAAGTACTTCCTCTTTCTTGACTTTTGTTCAATGGATCTCTTTTATTGTATCGCCTTGTTGAATTGGTTTGTCGCTCATAACGAGTAAGTGAGTTGATTTAATGATTCTATTTCTGTACTGTAAATCTTTTTGTTCTAAGAGAATATATGTCCAAGAACAATAAATAATTTCTTTCCTTAAATAAAAAAAATGGGGCTGAGCATTATCGTTCGTGTTTTTTTTAACGTAGGTTCCGCGAGTATCAGTGCCGCGTATAAGAGTGATTAGCGGATATGAAAGTAAGAGAACACTATTCCAGCATTATACAACTTCATTTTCACCTACAAGTAGTGCTAACGTATGTAACTATTGGTTACATGTTACATGAACGCTGTCATTGGCAAAGGCCAGGATTGAAGAATAATAGGAAATTGAAAAAGGACAAAGACTTCTGGAATCCTGCAATGAACAAAATGTAGTAGTTACCATAACAAGAATGCCAACTGGATAACATATGAGTGAAGAAGACGACTATGAATTAGATAAAGGATGGTAAAAGCAAACCTGGGGCTGATGTCGACAGTGATCACAATCATGTGAAGATAAAATGACATCTAAAATTCAAGAAAGTATATAAATTAAAGAAATCAGTGAAAACAATATGGCGAGTGAAAAAATTAAAGAGCAACAAAATCGAAGTGCTTTTTAATAATCAGCGGAGAAAAAAAAACAGGAGTAGATCTAACTGATTGTAAGACGTAAATGGAGAATAGCTGGGAATATATTAAAAGTGGACTACAGAAGGTGCAAAAGAAGTTCTGGGAAGAAAAAAAGGCTTTGACAAAAAGCCATGGCCCTCATTGAAGAAAGGAGGAAGTGAAAAAATGAGGAACGGACAGTTTAATTTTTAAATTATTTCATCTCTAAAGGAAAAGATCAACTGTTATCTTAAATTATCATGTAGAAAAATACTTATTTATGCAATACCCAATTCTCTTGAATTCTGTTGCTTGCATTGCTCCTAATTTCCTATCCTAAAGGTTATTGATGTTTGTGTTCGTCTATTGTTAGTTGTTGTAGACTAGATAGTACTTTTTACGGAGCAATAATTGTAAGTAAAAGATAAAAACGAAGACTATATATTGTTGATTAAATCATAAAACTCCTCACTTTGACAGTATAATAGAGCTTGTACGACATACGGTAACAGGCTACCAGAATCTTCATCAAAATGTAGACGCAAGATGCGTTACTTCTAAAAAGCTGGAGGGTCTTCGTACTTTCGAAAATGGGCTAAAATTACGAGATATTTCAGCTATAAAAAGCTCATATATCCTCCGCAACGACGATTTATTTGAACTGTACGATGTTTGCTTAGTTTTAACTTTCTTATGAGATATGCCTTAAAATAATCGGTGGCATAATATAAAATTTATTCGTTTCATTTATAGTTTTAAGTTAATCTGAAAATTTATAAAACATATCCCGGGAATAAATTTGGTGGCACATGGCGGAGCATTTGGCTGGCGGTCCAACTGGTGTCGAAAGCGTAAATGTATTTCCAAGTTTTGTGGTTTAGCGCTCACAGCCAGCGCAGTGCCTTTTTGCCAGAGGGGTGCATTCAGATTTTCAGAGAAATAATTATTACATTAGAAGCTGCGCTTCTTTAGTTTATCATTGGAGAAAATTAATTGCTAAAAATATTAATTAAAATACCTTCCAAAAATACACAGAAACTATATAACAAACGCAGAAAAGTTTCTCGGGTTTTTCACCGGTTGTTGTTTTCCATGTACCCCGACGTTTCGAAGCGCTTCTTGCTGTTCATCCTCAGGAGATCATTCGGAAGATACCCTGACGATGAACGGCAAGTCGCTGTTCGAAACGTCGAGAGACATGGAAAATATCAACCGGTGGAAAACCCGAGAAACTTTTCTACACCTGATACGCCGGGAAAACCTAAGGTTATATAACAAATCATTGTGTTCGAACTTAAAATTCATACTCATAATTTATTTCGTAGAGGTAAGGTTTACGAGGTTTTTCGTAATATTTTGCAAATTTGCGAGAAAAAAAACAGCGAGCCATATCCGTCATAAATTTTGTAAATTCGTTTTCACTCCTAAAATTTCCTTATTTGTGGAAAAGAGGTTAAAAATTATCTTAATGCTTTGGCAACGGATTTTTAATTTATTGGAAAAAAGCTAGGGGTGTTTCTTTTGTCTCTGACTTTGGCACAGTTTTTTAATAAATCTACTGCATATCACTTCTTCATGGCCAAACAAAACTTGTGTTATGTTTTGTTTGTTTTTGATAATGTTTTATACTGTGGTATAATTCCTGCCATGATGGAATTTCTAACGGTGGTCTGTGAGGTCCTACTGAAGTCAAGTAAAAGTTAGATTTTACAATGATTTGGGATAGCGTTTTCGCTACCTTAGCAAAAATACCTACCTGACCAAACAATTCTTGTACAGCAGTTTGGTTTGAGAACTACTCAAAGAGAAAGGTGTTGAATATTACTGCTAATCACTTAATGGAAACAAATCAATCGTCGAAGTTGAATAATTGGAATTTCGACTTCGAGGCTAGCAGAGACTCAAAAGCAAAAAATATATTTCTATACGTTCTTAATTTTCTTATTTTTTTGCACTGGCTCTAGATATTGAATAAAGTTAATATTAAAACATGCACCGTCAATTATTTGCCAACATAACTCAAACTATTTGTGAAATATTTTTTCCGAAAACATTTCTTAAATGAAGAGGGAAATCCATGAAGGGAGGAGAAACTGCCAGAATGCCTCTTGCATACTCCATTGAAACCTAACCATAATCGGTTAAATACTTTAATAGTGATAATGATAATGCGTGGGAGATGTTCCTCTTGAGGTCCTATACCTATCCTCCTCAAAACTATCGCTCTTACGCGGGTCATTTCCCCACAATCGTACAAAATTATATCCATGGACGGTAATAAAAAACCAAAACTGGTAAGTCAAAAATTAAGGGTCATATTATTTTATGTTGCCTTTTACTAATTTTAGTGACAAATTAGTGGAGAAAAAAATTATATTCCCCAAATTTAATGTCCACAGACTATGATTCGTCATGTCCGTGGGCAGTCCCACATAGATTTTCGAAGAGGTGTTTATTGTATTAACAACCTTTACTAAATAACTTATTATAAAATCTACCATTAAACAAGTTACAACGATATAAACATTCAACAACAATATATAAACACAGGAAAAAGGGGGAATTATTCATAGGATATGGTGGCAGCCTTGAACAACCAGTGTGTAGGGAAAGATGTTGTCAGCTAAGTATATTGCGTTTATTGAGTTTATGCTTGCTTTAGTGAATGTTTTAACGCCGGAAGAAAAATTTTGGATCAGCTTTTGGAAAGAGCTAAGGTCATCAGTCATGTCCGTGGACAGGTAAAAATTAGTAAAAGAAAAATCTTTTAATAATTAAAACTGAGTAACGATCTCTGCCACTTACGTCATTAGATTGTATGATTGACAAACTGTAATTACTCAGTTTTGGTTCTCAATGAACAAAAAATAATTTTTTTCAACTTTGCCTGAAGAAAATGTACGTATTTTGGAGATTAACCCACGCCGACTTGTCCCTTCTTTATGCCTCCCTTTCCTCTTGCGCCTCGCACACACCACTCTCCCTCCACTCCTCGCCATTGCTTTCACAATCCAGTATTCCCACACAATAATGCGTCTTCCCGCTCCTTCAGCACCCTGCCCACCATCCCCATTCAGGAGGGCCATCGAATCCGAGGTGGGGAATGAAAAAAACGAAC
The DNA here is from genome assembly GCF_921293095.1 of Ischnura elegans. Taxonomy (NCBI): domain Eukaryota; kingdom Metazoa; phylum Arthropoda; class Insecta; order Odonata; family Coenagrionidae; genus Ischnura; species Ischnura elegans. The sequence goes on from NC_060253.1 coordinate 58,563,106, forward strand.
CCTTCCCATTTTTCCATTTACGAAAAATCTCACACTGAGACCACATGTTCACGCCCCCTCCTCGCCCTCGTCCATTCTCGAATCCACTCCCTCACCCCCGGTATGTCTAAGGGTTGCATACTTCCTCGACAGAATATAACGTAGCACTCGAAATGTAATAACTGCAATCAAAATTACGTCGTGTAAAGTGGTGAATTGCTGGGACACTTGCGAGAATGCGAGATGGCAAAAACGCCCTCGTTCTAATTTCGTTCGTGCATTCTCACAATGGCGCATCATAATAAGAAATTAATGCACTTATAAACTGCGCAATTACGTGCCCCGTGTAAAACGACCTTCAGGGAATTAAGAGAAGGATTTCCTCGAAAACAGCACGAAAATTCAAAAATCATCCATGAAAACGATATTAATGCTTACTTGTTGTAGGGGTTCATGGCTTATTTTTGCAGATTCACATTAGGCTAAAACTGTGAGTTGTGATGACGGAACTCCAGAATAATACATGATATTTAATCAATGGAAAAGGTGATGATCATACAGATTTTCTGAGTGTCTTCTTTACTGAAATAATCGTGCGGTAAAATTTGAAACAACAGTAGGGGAAAATAGCCTCCTTTAAATTCCCGCATTCTCTCAATTTTAAAATGTTTTCAGTCCTAACCTACGCAGTGACGTGCCCCATGCAAAAGGGCCTTAAGGTAGTTAGAGCGCCTCGATAAAAGTAACAAGAATTTGATGAAAAATTGGTCACATTTACCTTGAAAGACGCCCTTTAAATAATCCAAAGAAAAAAGGATTCACATCTACCGTTTTTGATATATTTGTCCGTAAAATTAGGATAATTTAACATGCACTCTAATGGAGAAATACGGTTTTTTTAGCTAGCAAAGGTGATTGTAATAAGAATTTGTTAAGACGGCACTCATTAGAAGCAAAATTTTATGGCAAATCTAAATATATACGGGAAAGTAAAAGTCCTTGATAAAATAAGGAAGATATTAGCGAAAAACTGCCTGAAACTGGCAAGGTGGTTGGGAATCTCTGTTACCAACATCGTAAAATGAAAACCACTGCTCCGATTTTGCCAAAATTACGCAAATATAGTTCCTCGGCTTTTACATTTAAAAGCAAAAGATATGTCTCACATATCTTTTTTGTACATAAATATATTTATTTAGGATTTTCCACTTAGATTGTGAATATTTCATCAAAAGTGTCGTCAACAGTTCAGTGTGCAATGGTTGGAAGCAGGGCTGAAACTAATCAAGTTGACAACTGTATATACCTTTTAAAAATCATTTTTGACGTTTGCATTGAGTTGAGGTGCAAAATTGAATTCAAATTTCATTCCTAATTATGTTTTATTATTTTTCGTGACTCTTTTGCGTAAATAATGTGTAGCCCGAGTGCATCACTTAACTTCTGCCGATGCCGCTGGCTACCGCGAGATAGTGTACCCCCTTTAACAACCCCAGACCGAAAAGAAACGATGAAAAAACATGTGAGAAGTACCACCTCGTTGAATCGCGTTCTCCGTGCCCTTTTTATTCCGACTGCCCCCCCCCCCCCTTAGTGTCAACTTCCCTCCTCAACACTTCTCGATCCCCAACACCACCCCCCGTTTTCATCATACAGACGCGTATCCAATAGGAGAAGGACCACCAGCTGCTCTTCTCTGCCGTCGCTCGACACCGTTGGGCGACCGGAATAATTCGATTGCGGCTAATTCCGAAACAGAAAAGGGGACCTAAGTACGACCCTTGTGGTACACTCTCCTCTTCTTCTCTGTCGGCCCGCACATAGTCGACAGACCCTTCCTCTTCTACGCGTGAAACCTTGCGCATCTCAAAGTGGAAGGGATGTGATAATGGCCATGATGGGGACACGAGAATTGTCCAAAGGGGGAGGAGGTTTCGGAGACCTCCCACTTCCATTCCCTCTATTCTCTCCGCCCATTGCTTTTTGAGCACTTCTTTCCGGCCAAAAGAGCTCTTGGTTTTTTTTTCTTTTTCGTGCCCTACGCCCACTTCCCTTCTCAGGTTCTGTTTTTTTGTGCCACGGTGCAATCATCCCGACCATTTTTTTTTCTTTTCATCGACGTTTTATTTTTTATTCTCTCCTCTTCACTACTTTTCCTCTCTATTCTACTTTTTCATTCCTTCTACTCCGTCGCGCACCAAATTCATTCCTCGTTACATGCCTTACAATTTTTGTACTTCACACGTTCTTTCCCGGTCCTATATCAATTCAAACTGAAGTCAGTCCTTACATTGGGTCCACATTGTCTTTTGTGCCTATATGTTGGGATATATTTACGAAAAAAACCGTTATTCATATGTAGCGATTTGGAGTTTTCTCCAATATATTTTTCAAACAGTAAGTTTTTTAAACCTTCTTAACTTTGCATATTTTTTCATACTTTAATTATTTTACTCCTGGGTTCGGCACATTCACTCAGCTTGATTATCTTAATAATGATCTTTCACACTAAATGGCTTTTATGTTGAAATTAACCATTGCATTTCCTTTTATTAGCTGTACTATCTAATAACCTACCTCATTCAATCTCTTATTGCATCTTTATCTTTTCTCCTGTCCACTTAAATAATATTTTCAATCCATATTAGTTCAGAGCAAATTAGACATAAGACTTGTTTTTAAACCTAACTCCTACCACAGCACCATTGATGCACATCTTTTTGTCGTTATAAATGTTTTCACCTTGAAGTCATTTATATCATTCCCATTTTGATCTCAATGCTCATTGAAATTTAGTTTGCCGGCCTCGTTGGTGGCGGGGAAAAGTCCTCGCCTGCCACACACGAGGTCACGAGTTGGAGTTCCGCCTGGGTAGGTTGCCTCTATCCAGATCTTTAATTGTTAACGCACAAAGGTTAAGAAAAGACTTCGCTGTTTCACAAAATAAAATATATTTTTGCGACCGGTTTCGATACAGCGTATCATCATCTGATGATGATACGCTGTATCGAATGTATTTTATTTTGTGAAACAGCGAAGTCTTTTCTTAACCTTTGTGCATCATGAAGGAGTTTCACCATGTTACGCCAACCACCATCGCATTTAATCGTTAAGTTAAAAACCCCTAGGTAAAAGGCCAATAGTGCTGGTTTCCGTGGTACAGTAACAAATAAATGAATAATAATTTTCCCCGTCCAATTAGTATTCTTCAAGCAATCATCGAACTGATCTCTGCAGTACAAGCGCCAATCGGTAATAATGGAGATTTACCTACTTACCAATGAGCATGTCACAACAAACACTTATCACACATGTTAATGTATTAAAAATGCTCGCATGTCCATGGCTAAGTTCTAACAACACGTATCTCAAAATGTGGCCGGTCTGAGTTAATAATAAAAAATTTTGTTAATAAAAAAGAAAATTCTAGCAAAAAACAACTATTTGTTTGTAAATTTATGTTTATTTTTCATTTTTATGTATTTTTGGTTTTTAATTTCAATTAAAAATATATGCAATTAAAAAAATAAATCATTTTTTTTGCTCTCCTTAAAAGTTGCTTTGAGATACGTCTTGTTAGAACTTAGCCTTCGATATGTATTTGTCGTTGACGACATCGATTTGGGCTAACAAATAATATCGGGTCACACAATGTTGACAATCTAGCCCTTATATCAGCTGACTGAGCCTGAAGTAGCACCGTTGTATGTAACTATGTAATTCTTCTTAAATTACGGAATTAATTCATTAATAACTTAATGCCTAGTACAGTGACGATGCGGGTTTAAAGAAAAAAATACAAATGAATATAAATTGGGAAAAAGTTTTCTTCGCAGTTTCGGGGCGTTCACTGAACAATTCGCTAGACCTGGACGCCATCTATTATTCTTCTGTGGAACTATGACAGTAAAGGTGTTGAAATTGAGGTTGAGTCATTTCTAAGCCGCATAAATTTCTTATTCGAAGTTTATTTCTCATGTCCCTTCCACTTCCACGTTATTTTGCATTTCACGGTATCTTCTCCCTCGATTAACAGCTGGAAAAATTGCAATAAGTGTTCCAAAGTTTCCCGCTATTCAAAATAGGCCAAACTATTTTTTGCGCTAGTTTGACTCGGTTCCACGCAACTGTTGTTCCATCAACGCCACCAAAGACGCGCAGGTAGTAGAATCTCACGCTAATTTCTCCATCATCATCATCATCACTGGTCAACAATCCTAGGATTGGTTTGACGCAGCTCTCCACTCAGTTCTCCTATCAGCTAATCTTTTCACACCTACGTATTTCTTCTCTTTCACATCTCTCTTTACTTGTTCCATATATTTTGTTCGGGGTCTTCCTTTTCCATTCTTTCCTTCCACTTGTCCTTCGACGATTGTCTTCATCAGGCCATCATGTCTCAAGATGTGGCCTATAAGGTTGTTCCGTCTTCTTATTAAGGTTTTCATGAGGCTTCTCTTCTCTCCTACCCTTCTTAGGACTTCCTCGTTACGAACTCGATCGATCCATTTGATTTTCATCATTCTTCTGTAGCACCACATTTCAAAGGCCTCTATCCTTGCTTTCTCCGCTGCGGTCATTGTCCATGCCTCACTTCCGTATAGGAGCATACTCCAGATGTAAGTTCTTATAAATTGTTTCTTTACTTCCATATTTAAGTTTCCCGCTGTAAGCAGGTCTCTCTTTTGGTGCAATGCTCTCTTCACCTGAGCTATTCTGCTGATAATTTCTTTCTTACTTCTCCCGTCACTAGTTATTTTGCTTTCCAAATAGCAGAATTCATCCACCTCTCTCAGTAATTTCTCCATACGAATGATTTATTGTTAATTTTTACACACCCTCTCTCACCTTGCTTCTTCTCTTTTGTTCATCGATGGAATCTTGTTATTAGTTTTAATCCACTTCCCACAGTCGCATCGGCTTGAATTTTTGCACAATTCGTTGCTTCTAATGGTAACTACAATATTCAATTATTTCAATTTTTAAATTTTGATTCATTGCGCTCTAATTAATTCACTGGGTTTTTTATGGAAATCAAGTTGTAAATTTTCTCAATACATGGCATTAGTTATAATTTTGTTGACTGAAATTCTTTAACACCTCTGGTTTATTCGATTACACTATTCACCACTTACCCATTAAAACAAAAATTTTGCTCCCAAGTAACATCCAAAAGGATTCATTTTCAGCCCTATTCAGGAAAGATTTAAACTTCGTGTTCTTTTGCGCTGTATATTTTAATGGTGAAATATGTACTTAGTTGACGTAGTAGTAATTATGATTGGGTAGAATATTTTCACATATTAAAATGAGAAGTCTTAAAATTTAATTTCCCCGAATAGCAGCTCTGGGTAAGAAAGGGTTAAAAGTAGAAAATGAAAATAACATTAAAAATTCAAAAACACGATTTTTTCTAGAAACAATAAAATGCAATTGAAGAATTTAGCTTTTCATCCCTCGGAGAATAAAGACTGGGTGCTGATTGAGTTTAGATATTAATTTTTGTGCCAATTCTTACTCATTTCTAATAATTGTCACCCTTGTAATGAATCTCCGAATGATGAAAGGCTTATTTTTTCATATTGATGATCAGTGATTTATTATTGTTTTTGAAAAAAAGTGAGTTTTTTAATCCCTCTTTTTATATTTTTATTTCCACGGGCGCATTGACATACGAATTGTGTAGCTTCTCGAATAAGCTCTCTGCACGAATGATTTAATACCCGTTTTTTTCTACAAACCTCCCTTAGCAATAAGTGATAAGAAAAGTCTACTTCATAACACCCAGAAAAGGTAAAGGTAAAAGCAAAAATTTTAAACCAGTGTTAATTCACTATATCGATGGCTAAGTTCTAACAACTCTTATCTCAAAATTTGGTCGGTTTGAGACAGGTATCTTAAACAAAACGCAACGACATCTAAAAAATAAAATTCAAGCAAAAAACAACTGCTTGATTGCAATTGTAAGCTTCCAAGGGCGTACCCAGTATTAAAAGTAGGGGGGGAGTCAAGCCATGGTTTTTCAAGTTGTAGGTAAGATTTAACCATGGAAAATGGGAATGAAATCAACATTTTAAGGAAACTGTAACAGCTCTATATTAGTTTTTAAAATTATTTGCTTGAAAAAATATTATTTTCCTTAAAGACATTTGCGATTCTTGCCTCTAGGGGGGAGTCAGCTGAACCCTCCTGCCCGTCGCTTGGTACACCCATGTATGCATCTTATTCAGTTTTATGAATTTTTGGTTTTTAATTTCAGTGTACAATTAAAAATATGGATAGTTTCTTTTGCTTTCCCGAAAAGTTGCTATTTTTGAGATACGTGTTGTTAGAACTTAGCCATCGATATAAGAAAGAGCCCGATTTAGGGTGAGTGATGCGTCCTCTTAAGCCAACAGCCCAGTCTCTGTCTCCACAGGAGCTCCGTGGCATATCAAATTCCTCCCCTCCCTCCCTCACGCCTTCCCCCTTTCCACTTCCCGTTTCTTAAGCCTCCCCATGCGTCCACCAGACTCCATTTCCCACCATCCCCTCTACTCCATCAACATTCATCTGCGTTCCTTTTCACTCGCTTCCTTATTTCTGCTCTACATGGCTCAAGCCTCTTTCAAAAAGATCCTTCCATATCGTTAGACTTGGGTTCCAAAACCATTTGTATCAATCTTGAAAGGATTCTTCTCCCCCTTTCATGTCTGTGAATATATATATTTTTGGCAGCTCTTTGTCTCCTTTCTTTTTCAAAAGGGTCCATCCGGCACTTGCAAAGAAATGGTGCCAAACTTTTCGGCCGGTCTCTTTTGACGATGAATATTGTTTTCGCATCCAACCCAAATGTCACATCCCACGAGTAATATCTTTATGCTCTAAATCCCGTACGTGCTGAAAGAAGGAGGGTCGTTTGGGAATTTCTTATAAGGAGGTTCTTCTCTGTAGTTCAGAATATTCATCTTCAAAATTGAAGCCGAAGAGAGGTAGTTCCAATGATATTTCTAGGAATGGTATTATCAGAAGCTATTGATGTTTAGAATAACATTAATTATGCAACACTATAAATTGCTAAATTGCTATAAATAATTGCTAAAAATTGAATTTTTTTAAAATTTTATATATATTCTTATTGTGCCCAGAAAAACTATACTATGGAGCCGCAACCCGTACGTAAAGTCATTTCATAACAACTGATATTAATACGGTTCAAAATTCAATGTAATTCGAAATCCAACCTAATCACTACTAAATCATGGATAAAAACACGTTGACCAGATTTTAATGGCTCATCGATATTGCTTTTTTTTATAAAATTCCACTGAGGTACACCATGGAATTTTTAAACAATGAGAGAGGTTTATTTTTAGATGTGCGTATGTGGTCATATACTGTATCCTCTATAATACGAGTATCTTGTTTTCACTGATTGAGTTCTGAGGTTAAGTTCATTTGAAAGTCAAATTCAGTTTTCTCTGCGCATGCGACGTTAATTCTCAACTAATAATAGCTTTAAATGTATCTTTACAAGTATCAATGCTTTCTATGAAATTATTACAATTAAAGTCCAATTTTGCGCTTCCGAATTCATATTTTCCCTGCTGAAGTAATGCCATGAGTGAATATTCAGTTTATCTCGCGCTTGTCTGCTCTTAATCATCCATGTACAGAAATAATATGTTGTTAGGTATTAAAGTCCGGCATTTCAAAGTATTTTGAAATATGTTATTGCAATATCTACAGATACAATCAAAAAAGCAACAATGCTCCTTCGAACGTTTGACTTCATAACTAAACTCCTAATTTTGTAGATTATTCAATGAAATTTTATTTATAATCTGTCTTAATATTTCAAACTGTTATAATAAATTTAAATCCATAATTTCATTGTATTCCTGGAGGTATACATCATCGGCGTGATTGGTGCTAATCATATTTATAAATGCTTTTCCTGATACGACCTATTTTAACGGTATGTAATGCTTCTCTTTGTTGTATTCAGATTTATAAAGATGGGAAGAAATTTTAATGGTGTATTTTATAAAGCTTGACATAGCACTCATCGTTTCACTATCTTCATTCCACGAAGAATATTTCATTGACGTTTTCTTGGCGTGTGCACAAAACTTCCACTCATTTTTCCCACGCTTGAGAAGCCTTCGCTTACATCCCTTGTGTTCACATTTTTTTGTGACAGCTTGGCATTATTTTTTTCATTTTCAGCATTTTCCATTGCTCGTCTCCCATTTTCCAGTCTTCCACAGCTCAATCTTTGCAATTCCTCCTCAGTTCCACCCACCTCAATCGCACCAACCTCTCCAGAGAACACAACGAAGACACATCCTGAACTAACTCCCTCTAAAATAAATATGGAGGAGAAACGACAATGTTCTGTGTCCCTTTCGTCCCCTCTCTCGTTCCAGCCGTGTTTACGCTACGCCATTCTTCGCGATTCGAGGTGTTGGAAGGTTTCGAAGTGGAGTGAATTCGGAAAATGATGGATAACAGAGCCCTCTCGATGGAATTTCTCTACACTACTCCCTCATAGGGTTATGTAGTGTATTTGCGGCAATCCAGAGGACTCTGGTGAATGATTGAGTGAATTGCCCCCTGCACGTGAAAGAGGAAAGCATCCTGGATTGTCGGTATTTACCGGAAAGGAATATCTTATAAAAAAAGGACTCTAAACAAATAACAAGATAGCAAGAGACGTTACAAGTACTCAACTTTCATTTATGCATCCCGACAAAATCTCTATTCCCATGCATTTTACCCGATTGATGCTTCCTTCCTTTTTCTTCATAAACATGGTTTTCATTGTCGCAGTAACCCATGCTCCCAGGCGACTGACGATGTGGCTCACAATCTTGCTCGTATTTTCTGTGAATATAGTTGCAAGTTACTGGGGCAAGCTACTCGGCACAACATTTTCTCTTCATAAAGACGGATTTTGTTCTCATATATTCATTGTACAAATGAGGTTCTTCTAAACTAATACAGTATTATAGAATATCTCTCCAATGTAAAGCTTTCTAACGAAATAACTCATGCTTTCATGCGACAGACGAGGTAATTTACACCCCCTTGGCCTTTTCTGTTGATATGTATTTTTAAGTTAATAGGACATGCCTTCAAGTTTAGATTTGTCAACATTTTTCTTGTTACTTACAGGCTGTGAGGATGATTTCTGTGACATTTCACGCTGAACTTACATTCTCCGTGCTACTAACTATAGTTCATGGGATTTGCTGTTCATAGTTAGATTACGACTGCAGTTGCCAAGTCACTTTTTAGATTTTCGAGGATGCCCTTTGAGGTTTTACCTCCTTCTCGAATGAATATGCAAGCATTAGGATGCACTCGTTCACGGTGGTGACCTCCTTTCCGGAATGTTGGAAGGTTGATATTACTGGCAACTCGAATTCCTATTTGAGAACTGAGTGAAAAGATTTTCACGGGGCGAGAATTGCGTGCTATCAGAGATAAGCTACTGCTTCCAAGTCGCCAGTTGCTAAATCCTGAATCACACGATCATTTTTATCGCCATTTTCAAGTGATCACTCCAGCGATCATTCGAGTGATCACTCGCAAATGAGCATCACGCGCAATTGTTTTCGCGATCACCCCAATAATGAGGATCCCCATTACTATTTTCATCACTCGTCTGGTCGCTTTTTCCGTCGCTGAAACCCCATATCAGCCCATCAGAACGCATTCCCGTATGGAGCGATTGCAGGGCAACGTTTGACAATCATGGGAACGATATAGGTAACGTAATAGAGCTGTAATATCGGGAATGATGCGAGGAGCGATGGCGGGAGAGACCGCGTGATTCAGAAAAATGATCACTCGAGCGGTCACTAAGAGGGACGAAACAAATTATCGTGTGATTCAGGATTAAGATATCATACACATCCTCGATCAAGTAAACAGTAGTTGCGTTGCCATGGCAAAATGTTGGTCCCGTTAAAAAAAATCACGATGAGCCATGAAGAGCTTGCCCTGGTTCACTAGTGTCAAACACTTCACGAGTTGCGCTGCGCATCGCAAGCCAAAACAAGTAGCAGAGAATAATATCTCCTGCGGTGTATATATGAATAGTGGTATGGGTTGATGTTGCCTTGAGGACATGAAAGGATAAAGTGGTATATCAGTCCACGTATATGTTCAAAGCACTAAATAAATTCGCTATCATATCGCATTTACTGATTGGGACAAAATACTTTACGCCGCAGATGATCAGAGGAGGGAAACATGGAAAGGATTGAACTTACTTCAAGGTCTCAGACCATAAAAGTCGTGCTTCCAACCTGTTAACTATGGGGATAAAAGCCCAGACGTTATGCTTTTTCCCTACGCAACTAAAAATTAAATTAATTATTATCTGGATTTATATGTATTTAACTATTTACAGTAAGTAGTGTCCTTTGAAATGTTTCATGCCTATTTAGTTTTGTCGAGGTATTAAGTTTTTTTTAGTTAACTTTCCGTGATTAGCCAGTCGTCCGACCCGTTTCAAATGGACGCGGACAGCGCGATAAATTGGCGCGAACGATAACCGCGTCCGGCCAATTGAGTTTAGCGAAGGTAGAAGAACGTGCAATTAAAGCAGATGCTGTGCACTTGGTTATAAAAAAGGAAGAAAAATGCCTGTGAAATCAGGTTACCTGGTTTCTTGGGTAATCTCATATTACGGCCTTTTTATTTATCGTGGGTTGCGCCCCATAAGTTGGGCCTTTTTTCTTCTTTCCAAACTAACAGCTAAATGTCAATGCCACTATCCACAGTGAAAATAGGCGCTCGCACTGTTATCTCTATGCTCGCATTGATTCTAATGAAAAATTCTCTTGGTCTTCACTAGCCGTTCGTGTTCATGCATAAGCAAGTCACCTTTACACTCAAGGAATTCTTAAATCACTTCAAAACTCTTTCATTTACTTTTTACTTGCACCTCTAAGCTTCAATTTGTGAAAACTTTTTCCTAATACACTGACAGTTCCTCCTTACTCTTAAATAAAGCTACCTCGTCATTGGTTCATAAGATATATATCATGCGGCGTAACTTTTAAAAGTTTGAAATGCCTGATGTGTTCCTGAGTAGCCGTCTAATGTCGAAACGACACTTTCACTACATCTCTATTACTTTTACAGTACACTTGTCTCGGTACCAGAGGTGGATCCAGGATTTCTTTCTAGGGGGGCACAAGCAAAGCCGTACCCAGGATTTTTGTTCTGGGGGGGCACAAGGATACCTTTAAATACAAAACGAACGCAATGATAATGGGACCACATTAATAATCTTGCATTTTTTTAGGGTCTGGGGGGGGGGATACGTGCCCCCATGCCTCCCCCCCCCCCCCTAGATCCGCCTATACTCGGTACAGTAATATTCTCCCGCCAAAAATAATTGTCCAGAGATATTATACAGCGGTGATTTTTTTTCTTCATTATTTCATAATTGTTAACTGGTATTATTCTTTTTATGCTTCAGTTTTTCCCTTATTTCTCCTTCTCAATCTGAACTTTATTTCGTTGTGTCTTGTCATCTCAAAATATTCCTGATTCTTATTATTAGAGTTGCCGTCCTCGGTAGCGGCGGGGTAATGTCCTCGCCTGTCAAATAAATGGTCGCAGGTTCGAGTCCCACCAGGGTAGGTTTCCCCTGTGCAGGGCATGGATATCCTTGTACGTTTCCTTGTTATAGTTTCTGATTACCCCTAATGTAAAATGGCCAATATGAGTTGTATTCGGTGGCTTGAGAATAATAAAAAAATAAAAAGATTCGCCATTAGTATCGAGCTTATGTGCTCACACCATGGTACTCTGTATATATTTCATTATTTTGTTTTGGTCTTCAAAACAGCCGTTTTATAAATTTATTATTTCTTAAAACTCGTTGTCTTGGGCGTGACTTTATGGAATTGACTTAATATATTGAAATGTGAAATTCTTTGTTTATCATCGTAAATTCAATACTGCACGACCTACATTTCGATGTGGCATGGTTCACCAGATGATGTCTTGCCAAGCCGAAACCTTGGTCGTACAGTATTAAATTATGTCGAATTAAATTTTTTTATGTTTCATTATTATTTCGTATTTCTATTGATATGAAATATCTAATATACCTATAAGCGTCATTGAACCTTTGTTATAATCTCTTAAATCATGTTGAACTACGCGGAGAGTTTAATCGGAAAATTTTGTGTTGATTTAGCCTTTCTTGGCCGTCCGTTTAATAAAATGAGAGTACAGATTCGAATTTGATGAAATATATGAATTGAAATAAATTCTCACGGAAAAGGGTGGGGTGTTTTGATGAAGAGGGGTTTTTCGGATGGCAAAGTTGGGAGGGGAAATGTTGGAAATAATAAAAATGCGAGGCTTTTGGATGAGAAAGCACGCAAGTCTCGAGGCGAGAATTAATGGAGCGATGTTTATTTAGGACGGTGTTTTGTGTATTCAAGTGTTAGCGTAGAATTTCAGGGATGAATACCTTGGGACATGTCACCGTGTTTACAAGCCAGACTCTCGCTCCCATCAGCGACTGCTTGCCTGCGAGAAGAGCGATGTAGTAGTCAACTCTCCACGCCGTCAAAACTCTCGGAGCAGAAAAACGAGATCCTCTTCGTAATCCGCGAGATCTTGAAGCTCTTCTGGAGTGTTTTTCGGAAGTGCTTGCTGTTTCCCAAGGGTGCTAGATTGATTCTGTCCCGTGGGATGCTTCTGCTACTCTTGTACCTAGCACTGAGTTATTTTCATCGTTTACTCTCGGTGTCAACATCAGTTCTCTCGTGGGAGGGTACGTTCATTCGTTAATATGGCTCAATGTATCCGTATTAAATTGGTGGAACCGCTTCATAATGGAAACAATTATCTGGTACTTTTTAGTTTCACGTGAAAATAACTTTATTTTACCATCCTGAGTTCGTCGACGATCGAGTTTATGGGGCAATTATTGGCGAAATCCAAGGTCAAAAATGGTTTATTTATATGGAAAAACTAAGTGCCAAGTTATTATTTATATTCGACAGTGATTAATATTTTACATGCTAGTTACATTTATCTGAATTATTATAATCTTGACTTTATATAGTTTAAACGAAAACGTTGTTAGAATTATGAAACCGGCATAATATTTCATGGTTCATTAATCTGGAAAGAGGCCATGACATACCTCTAAATATAAAACACTCGCTTCAATGCGTAATGAAATACAGTGATACCTTGAGATACGAGTTAATTTCCGTAACCTTACTTGGATCTCTAAGCAATTTTCCCCATAGAAATTAATTGAAATGCCATTAATCCCTTCATTTCCCAAAAGTGCTACCTTAATCGCTTCTTTTTACGTGTTTTGAATGAAAAATGCATTTTAAAATGTTGTGTAAAAACATAATAAAAGGAAAATTTAAAGAAAAAAACTGGAATTATAAAGTGTATTTGTATTTTGATCACTTAAATGCAAATCACGAACAACAACAATGCTACTGTATGCTTAATTTTAGTCACTGCTTTTCTCTTCATTGGTTTTTGCCTTTTTCGCCGTGCGCAGCGCCGCAATCGGCCGTTCCTCGTATCTCCAATTTCGCTCGTATTTCAAAGCGAAATTTCGCTCGCTCGACTGCTCGTATCTGAAACATCTCGTATATTAGAGCACTCGTATCTCGAGGTGCCACTGTACTTACATGCGAATATCGAACTAAATTTACTTGCACGTGTGTATTCGTCATTATGGTGGAATAAACTAACATACCAGGGAAGTTCAATACGGAATACAACACATTTTTTTTAATGAAACAGCGGTTGTTTATTCAGCGTTCGATTACACCATGTTATTCCCCAATCTTTTAGCTACTTAAGCCTATTTTTCAACGTAATCTCCATTTAATGGTATACCTTGACGTCACCTGGAAGGGAGGGCCTGTATGTCTGCAAGATACTATTCCACTGGTCGTTTTCAGAGCCAACGTCTTATTGCTTCAATAACTTCTTCACCATCCCCAGGGATAGCATTAGAAACTAAACGAAACTCAAAACCAGTAAAAATTCTATAGTTACGTTCCTATACTAAACTAAACTAAAACTCAGGGACGAAACGAAACGTAGATAATAATGATGAAACACGCGTTGCCCAACGAATAACCGCGCTTTTGTCAACTACCAGATCACTTTAGACATGGTTCAAGCGCCAATGAACATGGGGAATTGAGGCTTTTGAGGCCAGCGGAATATAAAACTCTCAGAGATCAATGAAGGTTAAATTTCATGAGACCCTGCTTCATAAAAATAAAACGTAAATTCTTAATTATTTCATTTAATGCTAAAGATACCGTAAAACCCTGTTTATGATACATTCTTTATATTTAATTTATTTATTTATCTATCCAAATCGCCCCGTAAACAGCGCCTTCACAGCGAGTGAGTGCCTCAAACAACAACGCAGGACGAATATAGACATGGCCTGGATAGGGGCTACATACTCAGGCGGGACTCGAACCCGCGAAATATGGTAAGGCAGGCGAGGAAAATACCCCGCCGCCACCAGTTTTTGTGCCATGTGCCAAAGATATTTAATATAATTGTTATTATAACGTATATTAACAAAATTTTGTCACCATTTATACCATTAGCAAACAAACTGTCATTCACAGATATTTTGTATTCGAATTTTAATTCTAAACATTCATACTGGACTCTATTTCACTTCTTCATTACAATCGCTGGTTCTACCGCAAGTTGGAATGCGGGAGTGAATTCCTTGGGAAAGGGGCGATCCAGGATTTTTTCTGGTGGGGGTGGGGGGGCAGAACGGTCTGCCAGGCAAACGATCTTCTCATACTTGAGATGAAAAACAAGAACCAACAATTACTGTACTAAATATTCTATTTATTTTCATATGAAAGTTATTAATGTGAAATGAAATGATTGAGGCTCCGTAATTCACAAAACAAATCGAAGGTAATGATAACCGTGTACAAAATTGTGTCTATTCTTTAAGCGTTTGGGGGGTTGCACGCCCCCCCCCCCCCCCCCCCATAAATCCGCCTATGCCTTGGGATTAAGTTCTGACAGAGTTGAATGAAACGTCGTGGGAAAAAAATCGTGGCATTGTTACAATGGCGGAAAAGATAAAGTATTTTACACTGAAGGATCAGTTTTCAAATGAATTTTACGGATCTGCACGTATCCCTGGGTGAGATTGATGGTGTTGCTTTGACGCCTTCCTGCGAATCCAGTGTTAATTAGTGGTTTGAGATATCACTTACTCGTGCTATCATATTCCAGTCCCCGTCGCGGCGGTTGAGCTGTGGAGTGAGTGATTATCGCCCCTAACTTTCCCTGTCATCGAGTGAATCCCTCGTATGGTAACAATATGACACCGAGGGAGGAAACTCCCCCTTAGTGTCGAGTCTAGTGTCATCGAAGCCTTCCCCATCGTCTGTCGGTTCATTGGCCCCTGCATTTTTGAGAATTTTTCGTCATCACCCTTATCAGGTGCAAGGAATTTACTCCGCCCCTTTCTGAGTCTGGATTTTGAAATACACGATCAGCACGGGTCTTAAGGAATTAGTTTGAATTAGTTAGAATCGCTGCCCGATTTAAAACAAATATATTTGGGTGTAAAAAAGAATAATTGCCAACATATACGTAATTCATTGAGGTTAAAACGCAAAATTAGCGCAACCAGAATACAGTATAACTTGGTTACAACGTCATTCAAGGGGCCACATAATAATTGAGGCTATATCAGATGACAGTAAAAAAGAGTAATTTCACTTATTAACTAATAACGCAGGAGAAATGAAAAGTTACGATTTTCCATTAAATGCATACTGAGATTATTGGTATAAATACAACTAAATTTATGATTAATAGTGTTCTGCTATTTAAAATTTTGTGCAAAAAAATTGATCAAAATGAAGAATTTTTAAGCAACGAATACATTATAGTGTTTTAGTAATGGCGAGGGTGGCGCAGGGGGCAGGCCGTATCCAAAAATAAACGCGCGTGAATGTACGTCTGTGATGCACTATGTTGCGAGCGTCGCCCATTTTAGCCATTTTTATTAAGGTTACTTTGTTGCTTGGGGTCAGATTTAGCAGACGTTATATACGAGGAATTGGAATCCGAGGTTTTATCAATGCTTACATTTTAAGTTTGGCGACACTTACAATTGGTAACGAATGACGTTATATCCGTGTTGACGCTACGACCGAAGTCGCAATAACCAAGTTTCACTATAGCTGAGAATTCATTCTTTATTTTTTTTCTCCTAGTTTTTCTTCCGTCAATTTGATCCAGCTGTAGCGCCATTATCATGTAAACAACATGATTTGACTCCATTCAGAGCTTTAATGTGCAAATCACCCTGAGAGAACTATGGTATTGTGCCTTCATTTCATTTCTATCATGATTCCGTGGGGTATACCAAGCATAAGGAGAAAAAGAGGTAAATATTTTGAGCTAATGTTGAGGAGTGATAACCAGTAGGTATATTTGGGATGCATAAATATGTCTGCGGTAAATATGAGAGACGGAGGATAAACGTGGAGTCTTGAACTAACAAATCATTGCGAGGTTATGAACCAAGTTCATTTCTCGATGGGAAGGTAAACTCTGTCTCATACAGCTAGAAGTTGTAGAGGAATATTGGTACACAGGAAATAAGTGAAGGATAAAGCCGCTTAGCCGTGCAGAGCAGAAGTGCCTTTGGCCGGCGACAGAAAAATTCAGGTGACTTCACTCAACTATATTTCCCTGAAGTCAATATTTCTTTCTTCATTTCTAATGAAAGTTTGGAAAAAACATTATTCTAGTGTTATGTTCCTTAATATTTGATTGCATTGAATTCAATATGGAGACGTAGGGCAGTCGTGTTTCCCAGTGTAAAAAAAGTGTTGGACAGGCAGCTTTTAGATGGCATACGGAGGAGAATATTGGAGGAATTCGAGATGTGGGTATGGAGAAGAATAGAGAAGGTGAAATGGACAGAGAGGAGGAGGAACGACGAAGCGCTGGATATGGTGGGTGAGGAGAGGCAACTTTTAGATGAGATACGGAGGAGACAAGGTATGGGTGGAGGGAGTACTTAGCGGGGAGGGGATGTTGAAAACGGAGTTAGAGGGTAGAATGTTAGGTAAACGAGGGAAGGGAAGGAAGAGAATAGGATTTTTAGATAGAATAAAAGGGAGTAGTCCTTGTTGTGAATTGAAGAGGGAAGTACTTGATGGAAGGGGAGGCTCACATAATTTTTCCCACGTACTCCATGAAAACCTACCTAAATCGGCAGAATGCTTTAATAAAAAGCAAATAAATCACTTTTCTCAATCCCCTAATGTCACTCTGTGTTAAGTTGATCGAGGTGAATATTAAAAAAGGTGTCACCCAATTGATGATATCACTTTACCTTTTCGTTGTCGTCTCATTTTACTGAATTAACTACAACCCTTTTGTGTCCTCATACCACGAGTCCAAAATGAGTGAGCGGCCCCCGAATTTTTTTCCTGTACCTAGGCATGATTAGCTAGCTCCTCAATTTTTTTCGCATTTCAGAGTATTTCTTTTCCTCGGTTCGCGCCCACGAAACAAAAAAATATCGGCAATCAATCTGCTCCTGCCTCTCGAGAAAGTTTTTCGTCAAGTTTGGCGTCCGTTAACGTGCCCCTGACGTAATTAAATACGCCTCTAAAAGGCTCCGGCAATCCATTTGTCCACGTCTATGCGTGAACTTCGGATTTGAGAGAGCTGATTAATTAGTTTCAAGCGCCAAACCCCTCTCGCAAGGGTTTTGTTTTTGTCGGCTCTCCTCAGGGGAAAACACGTACTCCTTCATCCGTGCCCTCTAACACCCTTCGCGGGTTGAAAGCATTTTTTCTTAATTCGTGGAATCGACACCAAACATGTACTCGAGCTCAATAGCTAATTATGAAGTTTTTCATCATATTTCGCTTCTCTCAATAGCGTCTAGTTTTTTATTTTGGGTATTTATTGACCTATATATGTCCTCCTAAACTGTTAACTTAAGATTTTACGCCTAAAATCCGAGGCTTCGAGCGTTATGAAGTTGTATTTTTCCATATTTAAATAAATACTTGCGATTTTCCACGATCATAATGTTATAGGATGATATATAGTGACGCCTTATGGCACAGAAATTCCTCCTTAATGGGCAACCAAATACTTGATATCTCTATGGTAGAACCAGGGTACATAATGAGGCTAATGGTTTGGGGCGTTATTTTATGGAATTTAATCATATAGAATGAAAATTAAACAATGTTTTTCCGCATAGAATATTTATTAGCAATCACTACCATGGTTCCAACGCTCTGCTTCGACCTCAGGCGAGGAGTACATTGATTGATCATCTAAAATACCTGCACGTATAAACCAAAAGGAGTAGGGGGAAACTGTAGAGGTAGGAGGGGGGGTTTGGAGGGTGGAAGGGGAGGGGTTGGGTCTTCCCCTGGTGGTAAAAGCCTTGAAGGATGGGGCCTTCCTCTCGATCTATCTTCCTCCCTATGCACTCACTTCCCCTTGGCTTTTTTACCTTACTCTTTTTTTTAACACAACATAAAAATACAAAATACTGGTCTTCTTCTACGGCAGTGGAGTGACGCATGGACGAACGTAACGAACTACAAACTGAGAATGACCAAACCGGTTACGTCAATGTGGCCCTCTTCTGTTGGGAGGAAACGTAGGGAGGAGGTCGTCATTGCAAGACTGAGAATCGATCATTGCGCCCTGAAGAGAAAACGCCACCGCGATGTGGCTATTGTGACTGCACTCTAACTGTGAGACACCATCTGACGAAGTGTGATGAGTATCAGCTTACGCGAGACAGGATAGTCGTCAGGGACAGCCTAGAATGTATTCTGGGCGATCACCCTGACCGCCTAAGCCGTGTCATAGAATTCATTAAGAAAACTGGCCTTATAATTTTCTCAAAATGTTGGTTTCATTCATCTTCTCCATGCTAAAATGTTACCACTTGAACGATCGTGCCCCCCCCCCCCAGTTTTGATCTTGGGTACGCCCTTGATCATGATTACTCCCTTTGTAACTTTCTGTCAGTAATAGTTCCGCAGACAAGTCTAAATTATGATCAGCAGTGCTTCTACCTTCCCGACAGGCGATTTATTCTGATGCCTCACTGTTATGGTCACTTTCGGGATCTGAAGAGGCAGAAGAAAATAAGAAGCATATTGAGTCTCACGGACTCACCTTGCCCGGATTTGACGTTAATTGGAAAAAAAATTCCAAGTTACTTTAGTTCTGAAACGAGTTTAAATTACTGTATTTTATAGGAAATACATAAAAAGGGGAAGTCAAAAATTTGCGCCACGCTGACATTTCAATTACAAAACATATTGATAAAAATTTGATGCGATGAGTCCGAGAGACTCGCCTTGCCCGTATTAGCTTAGACAATAATTCACACTTGAATAATTATAGTAATAAATCTGTGGAGATGCACGTGTGTGTACCCTGGGTCTGAAGAGGTTAAACAGCCCAACTCGAAAAAAAATATTTTTTTAAGCCAAGCAGGATATCATGCGATGTAAATCCAAATGTAATATTAATCACTACTGCGTGTAAGTCTCGAAATCTGTTTGTGCCATAAGTTGTATGAAAGATGGAAAAGTTTTAAGAGCCTGAACCATTGCATCGTTCTCAAAAATATAATTTTTAATATTGTAAAAAAACTTAGCCAACTGCCTTGCCAATTAAGACGGTAAGCTTCGGCAAAATAAATGCTGATCAGGGCTACAATGCAATAGTCCTGATGTTGCTGCAACACAGTGAAACATGTTGATTCCTTACAAAAATACGTATTTTACTTCACATCCCACAATTGAATTTCGGAGATAGCTTAAAACGCCTGAATGCTGACCTAATATAGAGATTAGGAAGTAAAGTCCCATCTACATAGAGATTTCTGTCATGTCCATCACGTCCTCCTTCCTCTGAATAGTCGTAATTTTATCACTAATTTGGGGAACAATATGAATATTTTGAAAGTTTATCAATTTTAAAACATACATATTGCACATAAAATGTTTATGCACTCATGTTTAGTAAAATATGATGAATAGGAGGGATTAACCCTAATACGGGCAACATATTTTTCTGACGT
The DNA here is from genome assembly GCF_921293095.1 of Ischnura elegans. Taxonomy (NCBI): domain Eukaryota; kingdom Metazoa; phylum Arthropoda; class Insecta; order Odonata; family Coenagrionidae; genus Ischnura; species Ischnura elegans. Next base: position 58,583,213 of record NC_060253.1, read on the forward strand.
AATCGGGCAAGGTGAGTCCAATGGATTCTTTTAACTTATGCTTTTAATTTAAACTATTAAACAGTGAAAAAATATTACTTTTCACTTCAATTTTTACATATTGTGCACTATAGAATCATTTAACATAAAATTGATTATTTTTTATTTAACAAAAGTTTTACATTACTTATTAATTTCGTACATAGTCAAACAGTGAGTACAGTGGACTCTTTTTACTAATTCTTTCTGTTTTCACTACATAAAACACCAAATATTTATCGTTACATGTACAAGTGATAATTTTACATTATTTTGACAATTTGAACCAAATATTTGTAAAATGCATATTACTTTTTACATTTCGTGCAAACAGACTCACCTTGGCCGGATTTGTGGGAATCCAGGGGGAAAAATTATTTCTATGTTACATTCATTCCGAAAGAAGTTTGAATTACTCTAATTTATAAGAAATATACTATTAGAAGAAGTAAAAAATTTACAACATGCTGACATTTCATTAACATAATAAAAACCTCAAAGATGTAATGCGATGAGTCCAAGAGACTCACCTTGCCCGTATTAGGGTTAAAATGGATTCATACCAGTAGCGATAGCTGTGTTCTTCATGTGCTTACGGGAAGAGGGTTAGTGAACAATATGGATGATAGGAGCATAGCAAATAGAGGATAATGTAGGTGGTTAAGATTAAAAGTGAAATTTTAGGTCCCAAAATGCGTAAAAACATGGGAATTGACAGAAATATTTCGCACGTGAGAACGTCCCTCTCTAAAGGGGGGTATACCAAAACCCCCCGACCCAGGGTCATGAACCCCCCCCCCCCAAATATTTGATGCTGAAGCCGCCCCTGCCTCTGAGTGGCTTGGTCCTTCGCGTTGGGTCTCGGCTCAATGCTTTTCAGCGTTTGGAACTTCGACGTGGTGCTGGGGACGCCTGTCAAACGCAGTCGCAACCGCTCCAAACCTGTCTTTCCATCCTCTGCCTCTATCCCCACTCATTCAAGCTGTTATGCTTTTATCCTCCCACTCTCTCTTCCCTAGCATTAAAATCCCCCTTACATATCCTCGTTTTCTACCACCTTTCGATCTTTCCCAAAGTGTGCATAGCCACTCGGAAAGGCTGGAAGGTTGTATGTGGTGTTAATGACTGTAAAATTTGATTGGATCAGCCTCGTCGGTGGAAATAGTAAAGTCCGGTTAAAAGGCAGAAATAAATTAAAAGAATGTTTAAAAAACGCATCGCAGCAAAAAAAACGCATTCACACAGCGCAGATAACAATGTCCTAAAACTTTGTAGTCCTTTACAGTAATACCTTAAAGTCAGCGGTATGACATTCGTAGGGGGGATGAATCGTAAACATGAAATTATTTCTCATGATGTGCGACCATCCTACTACGGAAAAAGCATTTAGTGTAGGCAAATAAGTTTTCCTCTGAGGAGAGGCAAAAAGTGTGCACCTGCGGTTGTCTCTTTATATGTGCGTCTGGCTGGTAAGCTTTTATTTATTCGAATGATATCTATTTAGCGTGATGAAAATACCTATTTCTCCTCGGGAGATTGGGCGTAATGTGTTAGAAATTAATTGATACTCATCAGTAAAGATCATCCGGGTTACATTCACTAATTTCATTGCATTTCAGTGACATTATATCTCACTCATTCGTTCAGGGTTCCAACCTGGAGGTTGATGTGGTTATTTTTCTATCCTTTCACTAATAATTGCATGATGTTACATATTTTTTTACTTATATCTAAGTTTTCAAATTCGGACGTGTAATATTATTTGAGTTCGCATAACGAAACGCAAAATGAATCGATTGGATGAACGTGCTTTCATTTGTTTCTCTTATATTTATATTTTATCTCATTGAATATCTCATTAAAATGATTCTTTGATCCGTCTCACGCATTATACTTCAAATTTGTCCATCTTATCAAATGTTTTATCAAAAATTCTACGAATTGTCCTTGTAGGTTAAGTTTAATATCTCTTCTCTGATCATCGTGTAATTTTCTATAGCCAATTACATTATGGATTATTTTCCGTTGTATTTTAAAACGCCCATTCCCAATACGTGCTTTTAGCTTTTTTGTTTTTTGAACCCTCTCTCCGCTTTGCTGTCCGAGAACCGAGATAACTTCGTATGGAGGTACAACACGTAGTTATCAGTTTGGCCGCAAGATGGGAGTAGCGCGTGCCGAGCGTTGAGGAGCCCATGCGCGACCTCGGGCTTGGAGCGGAAAACCTCTTCTGCTCCCCACAAAGTTCGTAATCTATACGTTCTAATTGTTTCTATGAATTTCATGAGGAATGTTTGTTACTATTTATTTGTTTTTATTTTCCGATGATAAATAATTAGTATCTTAATTAAGGAGAGATATTTACCAGAAATGGAGGTCTTAACCATTACTTCACCAAAACTGTCAACGTTATCAAATACATGGACTTAACAATTCGCGGTCATTACTGCTTCTACTACTTACTGAAGAATACTTATGAAGAATTCTTTTTCTAAATGTATCCCTTTGCGGAAATCAGATGGAATCTAATTTATTGGAATAACTTTCCATCTTTCATATGCCGTTATATGAATATACATTTTTAGAGGATTGTCAAATTCTTGAAACGTACACCCAATAGCAGAAACCTAAAATTCTTCCGAAACGTTAGCATATGTTTCGTTGAACTTCGCTGCTCAATTATTGTACCTCAGGCCGAGCACAATGGTATAAAAAATATTCTGTTAATAAAACTTTGGGGACATCTGTCACCTTTTCGCCGATTGATCAGCTGAGCCTTGAAACGTCATAGTATTAATCCCTCGCTCTGATGTGCTATGCCCTGATAAAATGATTGGCTGGATCGATTTTCGCTGTTTGGCTATCGTCATAGGTACGTGGGATGTTAGCAGCCTATGGGGAGCGTAGCCTGTTTTCAATACGGCTTCTCTAGTTACCCATTCTCCGATTCAATTGTTGAGCACAAACCGCAAGGCACCCGCAGTCCTTGGAGGGAAGTTTCGCTTTGTTCAAGGTGGGTTATGTAGAAACTCTTGTAATTGCTAATAACTTCATTTCCACTTAAAACATAGCCAATCCGCTCATAGCTTCCGAATTTCGAAACGTCATTGCTTCATCTCGTCCTTAAGCTGTGATAAAAAATGGATATTTCGATAGGTTACCATTTTTGTATCACGAAGTGTAAATGATAAGCTCTCGAAAACTTCAAACAAAATATAATTACTGCCAGGAGGGGTAATATAATCAAAATTACTGTGTAACAGATTCCTTGTTAATATTTGTCATTATATTAAGCTATCATAATTATTCAAAATCATCTGATTTAACTCGTTACTACCTGAAGATAGTTTTAAGTATTGTTAATATTGTGTCACAGTATTCTCACAATCCAGCCTTGCCAGTAGAAAAACAGGTGAACATTGACTACCACGTAGGATCGCAAAATTTGCCGCAAACTTTGTTAGCATTCTGTGCCTTCTTCCCATGCATTGCTTCTGAAATTGTAAAATTTATTTCCTCAATTTTCGATTCATATTTCCCAATAATAAAACGTCATGTCTTCAAAAACATCGTCTTAAAAAGTGACTGCCGTACGTAGTCTTGCGGCGATTATCACTCGAAGAACGACTTTCCCGCTCCGCTTGAACCAAGTGTGACGTAAAATATTCTCCAATAGCAAATAATGCAAACAAATACGAAGGGCGTCAATTTCGTAAAAACTGACTGCGTTACCATTATTCGCCCGCCGTAAAATTGTAAAAAGAGAGTGAAAAAAAATCTGCCTCCAGAGAGATTTGAACTCTCGACCCCTGGTTTACAAGACCAGTGCTCTAACCCCTGAGCTATGGAGGCTCATGGAGGGAAGCGCGTCAAGGTTTGCATTTTAAAGATATGATATCTTGCATCGCGTCGCGTAGAATGGGTAGTGATTTCCTTTTATTCATTGGTAATTAATTATATTTTTCTTTTGGTCTTATACAGGATATTACTGTGTCACATTTAACCCTTTAGCTACATGTTGACTAAAGATTACTATCAAGAGACTTTTGAATGTTACTCGATTCCAACGCCGACTCCGGTCGTTTTGAGGTGCCGGTGTGAGTATATATTCATTGAAAATAATTGTACTTTTAGCCGGGAAAATTAATAGAATTGTTGCGATAGTAAGTTGATGATTTTATGAGTTCTTACGACCCATAATGATGTTATATGCTTCTGTATGCTGATATAGGAAATTGGTACCTGTTTGTTGTCGTAATTTTCCGTTTTGTCGGAGAAGTAAAAGGAAATTTCCGCGCACATATTTGTAATATCTCAGCCTATCCCACCGTAGTTCATGCTTCGCGAATTCCCTAAAACCGCACGTCGAGGTTGATTCTTCTTCCTGATCTTTGGAGAGTACCTATTGCATATTGTTTTACTAGTTTATGTCGGGGGATGACTCGACGGCTGAAGCAACTATGGGATTGCGAAGGGGGAAAGGCCGGCCCTCACATTGAGTCCGTGGTTGCTGACTATTATCTTTTGGATATTTCTCAAGATCAGGGAGATTCTCAACGGAAACCCATATAATCAATCAGTTTAATAAATTTCTTAAATTTTGAAAAACATCCAAGTTGATATTCCAACTCATTTAAAAACTAACAATAAGGTCTCTATCGAAATGAAGTACGCGCACCTTTAGCCAGGATGAAATTAGCCATGGAAAAACCGATTCAGGATTCGAAGCCGGTCGTTACGCCACCAGTTACACCATCAAACCATCTTCTTCAAAGGCAAATCTCGGACTAGGTTAACAGAACAAGGTGTTGACTTCTCAAGCCCACATTCTGGCACAAGAGTCGTTGGTCTACATCTGCATAATATCCTGCTAGACACCTCTAGGGTGTCTGGCAGTGGGTGATCTGCCACCAGCATGCAGCGTGCAAGAGGAATCCTACATGGACCCCACACGGTCATAAAGATGTTGTGATTACTAACAAATTCGTCGAGGACTAGCTTACCAAGCCATTGTCAGAGAAGTAAACCGTATTTCGGTGCAGTGTTTCATTAAAAAGAGTTGTTTTTAGAATCAAATTTTTTCCAACAACGCAAAATATGTTTCTGTGGTCTGAAATACTTATAGTTAGCACAAAGAAGTAGAGCAGTGCTGAAACTACGACTCAGCTTAGACGAACAAATTCACATGAATTACAAACTGATCAAATCACACGCTAATTTTTCCGTAAATTAGCCTAGGTATTGCGCTAATTTAATTCATTGAACAACACCTTTGCCTCAATGGCACTCTCATGTCAATCTAAGTAGGTACTCCTTAAGATTGATTTGTTCTCATTTTTACTTCCAAACCGACGTTAAAGAAGGTAGTCTCAAGACTGGATGATTCAGAATAAATACTTATCACGGAATTTGTGTGGACAACAACTATTATGATTAAATAGAAAAATTTTGGGACAAATATTATATTCCAATATGAGAAAGTAAAAGAAAGGTGCTATTTCGTACTCGTCCAAACACGCAATATTCAGATAGCATATGGAATCCGGTGCAGAAAAACTTAATCCGTGAACTGGAACTTGGAATAAAATATCAAGGAAAGCGATTCGTCATAGACTGCTACGGGCGTACAGACAGCATTACCTAGATTCCTTAAATAATTGAGAATGGATATCTTTAAGATCGACACGGATAACATAATATGAAAGCCCGCTATACTTCCCGATCCGACAGAAGCAATAAATTTAGGGAGATATTTTGTCGAACGGATAGATATGGAAATTCTTTTTTCCCCGGAACCATAGAAGGCTTTAATAAATGCTAGTCGCAGTTGTTTGAGTTTTGCTTTTTGTAAGTAAACGGACGGTGTCCTAACATCCCCTGCCACACACCTTTATAGGCGGCTTGCGGGGTAGTATGTAGATGAACATTACCATCAAGTAAGTATATACTTATAAAGGCCGTTTCACACGGTACACGGAATTGCGCAGTCTGACGTACGTGTGAAGGCGCAATCAAAATTGCGTCGTGTAAAGCGGTGAATTGCTAGAACACATGCGAGAATGCGTGGATGCGAGACGGCAAAATAGCCCCTGTTCTAATTTCGTTCATACATTCGCGCAATTCCACACCATTTTAGAAATTAATGCAGCTCTAACCTGCGCAATTCCATGTACCGTGTAAAACGGCCTTAAGAATATACTCACTCTATGACATTACATCAGTGGCGGATACAGATGGAGGGCGCGCGCCCCTCTGTTGCGGGTCCGCTCGTATTTTCAAGCATGTCAGAACCACAATTGTGACTTTTTTATATGATTAGATGGCATTATCTTTTACATTATCTAGTGATTTGATCGTTGGATTATTCTTCCTCATATGATAATCCTTTAAAATCGCTGGCTCAGTAATGGCTGACGCCTGGTTTCGCTAGCTAGTGGGCACTTTTCGCTTCTGTAGCGTTAAGGTGTTTTTCCCCGTCCCATCCCTTCCAGCCCTTTCCCTACCGTCGCACAGTGGGCTAGAATAGAAAAAAGCTGGCCAAAACCTCAAAATCGATTTTTTTGAGCTAGGAAGTTGAAACTTCGCATACACATTCTCAAATAAATTGTGCATAACCACCCAGATTATTTTGGTTCTGTGTTTTCTTTTTACCAATATATGTGAGGTCGAAGTTGAGCAAATTTAGCAAAAAACGACCACCCTCGATTTTTTCTGAAAATTGCCGACTTTATCCTCGTGCAGTGATTTTATAAATAGTTTTATCGACAAAACTGTTATACCATCTTAGTTGACACTTCTTATTCTTTCATTTGAAGGGTTTTTAAGATTTTGTTTCATCAATAACCATAGATACATAACAAAATGGCGGAGCCTGTTTCCAACCCATTTTTTTACATAAACGTAGAAAAAAAGTAAACATTATCACCGGCTTACACTAAGTAACTTATATCATGTCGTTCTTTGAAGCTTCTATATTGTGAATCTAAAGTCAAAACTCGCACCAATTTGCAACCCCGAATTTTAAATCGTTTTTTCGAACGCACGGACGACTCCGGTTCTGGCCGGCGGCGGCGGAGAGTACGGCGACGCGGCAAGCGGGTGGATGCAATATGGTCTCATTCACTTTTATGTGTGGATAACAGATATATTAGTGACAGAAAATAATCACCAGAAAGTAAAATTAATAAATATTGCTACGAATGACTCTCATTATGCAATCGCTGGGCACTGCAAGAGGTGCACTGAAAGGTTTCTTTCTTTGAGTGCATTCCGTGGAGAATGGACTTAAATCGCGTGCTTAAAGTGGGGAACGGAGTCTTTTATTAACTAACTCCCCTGAGCCCTCATCACTTCTTGTCTTTTATATGTGTATTATCACTTTAGTTAAGATTTTCATTTACTATCATGTGACTTGATTATTTTATATTGTTATAAAAATAAAGGCAACTCAAGATATCTGTTGCGACCCCCCCCCCCCCCTTTGTGTGTTTTCTGTATCCGCTACTGCATTACGTGTTATCTTTAAGACATATTCTCCAATATTCTCGGTCAACCTCAAACGGCACACACCGGGGTTAGCGAGCGATGTGCAAGGCATTGCATGAGGTGCCACTCACGACTGAGGAATGGAACTGATGTGGGATGGGTGTGATCCTATCGCGGAGCCACTGACCTTGTCCTCAGCCTCTCTCCCCTCCCCTCCATTCCACAACTCCCCTCCCTCCCCCGAATCTCTGCCCACCCCCCTTCGCTTCTCATTTCCCCCTACCAACCATCCCTCCCTCACGATACCAGCTCGCCGGCACGGCAGGCATGTTGTGATTTCGCCCCAAGGCAGTCCGATGAAAGAGCGTGGACCATGGACCACTATTGCGGCGTTGTCACGCCATCTAAGGGGAATCTTCTCGAAAAAATGTATGTTTTAATGAAGAAGAAGCCCCTGTACGTACTATTAGCCTACCCCTACTTTATGCGGGCTCCGATAGGGTGGTACGTATACAAATATGAGCATGTTTACATCGTTCGATGAAATTGCGCGCCAAAAATATCCCGGTTGTTCCCACTCCCCTGCCTTTGAGCAATAGCACGTGCTGATGTGACAATGAAAGGTGTTCTATAAGGTATTAAGGCCCGGTTACACGGTACATTAACGCGTACAAGTTAAAGTACGTTTGCGCGAACGATTTTGGTGGACCAGAACGGAAAATGTACGAATGCATGAACCAAATTAGAACAGGTTCGATTTTCCGTTCATGCATTCGCACAAGTTGGGTGGTTACACGGTGCATTTTCGTATTCATTCACGCTTTCATATATTTAGACATTAACCCGACCCCCCCCCCCCCACCGTTGCATGGGGAGGGGTCGGGGAGATACCCACCCCAAGACATTCTATCCCCCCAAAGCATATTCCTAATTACGCCACTGCCAGTCTCAATTGCTTGACTCTCCTCCCCCACGGTGCGTAATTATCGCCTTTCCTTGATATACCCGATTCATTACCGCATAACGCTCTTTTCTACATCAGACAGGTTCCAACCGAGCATTCGTTTCTACATTACAACGTAACGGTGTTCTAACAAACTTTTCAATCCATAATTGGCAAAGAATAATTTTTTGGGGCACAGCACAACTTATTTATTTATCCTCACACTGCTGAATACAGCACATTTTGGCATTTAAAATCGTGGTGATCAACAAATTTAACAAATAACACGCGCACAGAATACCATACCCTAGATATGAACAACATACCCAAGCGTGACTCGAAACCGCGACCGTCGGTTACCCATAAAAAAACATACCCATAAAAATTTCGCCCGAGCAGGGACTTGAACCCTGGACCCTCAGATTAAAAGTCTGATGCTCTACCGACTGAGCTACCCGGGCTCTCATTCATAATGACTGTTATGGCATTTTATTCACATCCAGATACTACCCCGTAAACCACCTGAGTCGTCTTGTAGCGAGGGTGGTTAGAAATCCACCTGTATACTAAACTACAAATAAAATAAGGACACATTGGAGTGATTTTACTACTGAGTCCCACCTATGTTTTATTAACTTTCAGAGAAAAATGGATACCAATCCGTTCGGCAAAGTGCCTCACATTATTTTAACGTCTCCGATGGACCAAGACACTTGGTGGCATTCCTAGATGATGGTCTCCGTGTCGCCGCCTTTTCTCAACTGCTCTTGCAATCGAAGTCTAGCACGCAGGCTTCCAAACCAATTTCTGTACCAGCTCTTAACGCACTCCGTCTCTTATCGATGTTCTTGACAAATCGTACATCTTTCCTTTGCATTTTTATTTTGTACACCGATAAAATCTGTCTGAACCGGAACCCATGTTGCGGATTAAAATGCTCAGCTGCTCCTATTTCCCCCAGTCTACTATACTAGCTATCCGTATGCATTTATTGGCATGTTATTACTCGTGCATGAATCTCTTATTACGCCAACTATCCGCTCTAACTAATAGTTTCAACTAACTAATCTCATTAACTAATAGTTTTATTTGCACATATGTTCGTTTACAGCACATTAGAGGAAAACGGATACAATAATAAGAACATCAGGAAGGGAATTGCATTAGCAAAGGAGGTGTTCAATGTTCATGAACAGGAAGGAGATTTTGAGAGGATCGTTATGTAAGAGTTTAAAGAAAAGGTTGGTAAAGAGTTTGGGAGCGGCGAAGTGTTGGATATGGTGGGTAAGGAGAGGCAGCTTTTAGATGAGATACGGAGGAGACAGAAGGTATGGATGAAGGGAGTACTTAGCGGGGAGGGGATGTTGAAAACGGTGTTAGAGGGTAGAATGTTATGTAAACGAGAGAGGGAAAGGAAGAGAATAGGATTTTTAGTTGGATTGAACGGGAGAAGGCCTTAAAGTGAATTGAATAAGGCAGTGCTGGTTGGAAATGGAGGCACCAAGATTACTTCTTCAGTACTCCATGAAAAACCTTCCTTAATCGGTAGAATACTATATTATAATAATGTCCGTGTCTTTACCACACTCCTACTTTCTGGTCTGACCGCATCTCGCTGATCTGTGTGCTTGGCCTGTGTCCGGCAAGCGAGCACGTGCCTGATTAAGGCTAGGATGAGTGCTGCAGGCCCGGCGTGGAATCACCCCTTGCAAGAAACTGCTGATGGCTTGCACGGTACCTCATAGATGTAGATGTAGTCATGAGTATTGCGATAACGCGATGACATGCTTGATATAAATATATAATCCCGCTCGTGACAAATATATACTCACCTGCCTTCGCATATTTCCTTCTTTAGTTATGACCAGAAGAAATCTTTTGAGAGGGAGAAATCATTTGTAGTGTCTAGATTCCATCTTCTGACACCTTCATTACAAATCTAATTTTCTCCCCTTACATATCACTTTACAATTGGCTTAAACACTCAAAATTCAACAATCATTTTTTTACACTGCTAGTTAATGGTACTCAAAAAAAATCTTCTATCACAGTTGGTAAAGAATAATTTTTGGTAGCTCAACATCACTTATGAACATCGATCTACTTCCACATTATACCCTGGAAACATCTTAATAGGCGTATGGCATGGATTGTTCCTATTACCCCTAGTCCAGTGGCACTGACTCCATGGGGTCTGAGGAGGCCCGATCCCCCTCAAAAATTCGTTATGGCTGAGAGGGAAAAATGTGTCAGGCTTGTTGATTTTCCCCGGAGTGTCAAGATATCGAAATTCGAGTAATCAAGGTTCTAATGTTGATCATATAGTTCTTCTAAAATGCTTAAAAACCTTAAAACTAACTACTCATAAAATTTCCCGGGGCAAGATCCCCGGTTTGGGACCCCCAATATATTTTGTAAGTCAGCATCCCTTTCCTAGTCCTAGGGTTGGTGTGGTGGTTAGAGTGCTGACTTCCCACCCCGTGGGCTCGGGTTCAAATCCCGGCGATGGCACACAATTTTCAGAGACAACCTGATCCCAGCTTGAATGATTTGTGTTGGAAATTGTGAGCGTTTCACTCCGTCCGTCGGATGTGACGTTAAAGCTATGGTCCTCTTGGCGCCTTTCGTTGAGAGCAGGCTAATTCCGACGCCGGGTTTCTCTCCACCCTCCCTTACCTACCCATTTCCTCATGGCGAAAATGACCTCAGCTATCGGTCACCTCCTCCAATTACCATACCACCGCACATGATTTTGGTAAAAATGATTCAATCCCTTCAAAGTCCAAGTTTTAAATCACCATCCCCGCATTAAACATGCCTACAGATATAGATGTAGACAATAGAAACTATTCCTTTAGAGAACAGTTGTGGATTTGACCAGTGGCGTAACTAGGAATTGGGGGCTTTGGGGGGATGGAGGTGATTTGGAGGGGGATGAGAGGGGTTAGTGGGGGCTACTCCCCCAGAAAACGGGAAGTTGAGGAAAATTAAAAAAATAACATGCCTGAAAACGGATTTTACATCATTTTGGCACTTAAAATATAAGTTTAAGCAGATGCAGTTGTTATGTATCAAATCCAGACAAGATTTTAAAATAAATTTTTGATTTCTCAGAGGCTCTGAGGGGGGGGCTCTCAGAGGGTCAGGTTGTCTCATACATCCCCTCATCCCCCCCATAGTCACGCCACTGAATTTGACGGAAACAAACGAAATGTACGAATAGAACGGAAGTCATCAAGTTTTCAAACCGTTGAATCTTCCGCTTTGAATCTTCCCTCCAAATACCATACCATACCTTACCGCGAAGACACGGTTGATATGGATATGCAATCCCACTCATAATGTCACCACCAAATATATGCTCATCTTATTCTGCCAGCTCCTCCTTTTGTTCTGACCAGAAAATGTCTTTCGTGAAGGAAAAGGTAGCGGTAGTGACTAGACTCCATCTCCGGACTCCCTCATTCCTATCCTAATTTTCTGCCCTTGCATATCTCATTACAATTAGCTCAAACACCCCGCCATTCTAAGAGTACGATGGGAGATTCACGGTGGAGATAAGCTTTTATCGTGGAGGGTCATCAGTGGTTATTCCTGTCTGTCGGTCCCAGGGCGATATTCGGAGGGAAAATGGGATGAGGGGTGCTCAGACGCGTGCAGGTGAGCGGAACCGAGCCAAATATACGCAGGGTCGGAGGGACGGCAAGAAAAGACGAGGAATTTTCTCGAGAGGAAATGAGTCACTTTATATTTCTAAAAGGACGTAATTTTCCCCTTCATAGTAAATCATATCTGTATGCAAATGATATCCCTCTCTATGATACCTACCCCTTAAGCCAACTAAGCATTTTGATTACGGATACTTCCACCCAACATGCACCGTGCTGCCATGTTTGAGTGCTGCTAACGATAGGTACGCTTTGTGTATAAGCATGGTAGAAATTAGCTTTCGTAAATCAAATTCTGATATTGATATCATCGGATGGCCACCACCTGACGATAATACGGAATGCATGGAAACCGGTCGTGTGAATAAAATTCTTTTTAGAGACTCGCTGGTAAAGTTTTATTTAAAATTGACAAAAGAAATTCATAAAATAAGCATTTGAAAGTTCTGCTCCCAGATACTTTTATTTTGGAACAGAGACATATAAAAATACGATAAATAATAACTGAAATGTTATAGGCTGTAATGACTATGAATTCAAATATTACAAAAACGTGAGGAAATCCTTATCCTACATGCCGTGTTTTAAACAAGAAAACAAAAAAATATAGCACTCAATGCGTAGAATTTTACAATGCTTTAAGGTTTATATTAAGAATGTAAAATTTCCGAAATAGATCATATGAATGTTGCTAGGTGCGCTTAGTGGTATATTTGACTGTCTGAGATCGACCTAGTATTCACTAAAGCCATTTATTTTTCGGCGGAAAAGGTATTCCTTTACACATCCGTTCGGCAAAGTATCTCCATTATTTTATCGTTTCTTTTTCAGACCTGAAAGTAGTGTGTTGTTCTAAAATGCTCTCCTTTAGCGTTCTGAAAGATATTGTTCTTAATTGATCAAGAAATTTGGGCAAAGGACTTAGCCTGCGAGTATCTAGAGTCGTTTATTTCTGGCTTGTCTGTTAAAACATTATCCTCAGCGCGAGATATAATAATTCCGTTTAGGAAGATGCTGATCAGTACAACTTTTTCCTTTCATCCTGCTTAGCATTATCTGAAGCAAGCATCGGTGGTAAATTAGTCTTTTGAGTGAAGCTTTTATTTGCTTGGATGGGCAGATCACGTAAAATGTTTCCTTGATGACGATCGCGAATCTGAGTCGTGTTTGTCAACCCTGAAATCCGAGAAATTTGAAGAGATCGTACGAATGCAAGGGCAGCGAGTAGCACTTACCTACTACAGCCGCCTACACCAGTTACCAAAACAGTATTTTTTAGCAAAAAAAAGGAAAACTGCTTTCTTCTTTAAATTTATGAATTCTTGGTTTACTATCTCAATGTATAACTGAGAACTTCAGGCTTGACTTTGTGAAACTTCTCTATATTGGAAATAAAGGAGTAAAACTTTGTCAGGTTCACCATTATATTTACTATCTCAAATTTGTTACCCACGCCAAAATGATATGCTTATGACTGTAGATAATAAATACATTTAGATGGTAAACACACGTTAGCAATGAAAAACAATTCGTGACTTCCACAATTTATTCGAAATAAATTGAGGAAGTAACGAAGTGTCTTTCATTGATAATATGGGGCCCTTCCACCACGCTCAAGCATCAAGTTTCGATTTAATTCAAATCGATAAACACAGGATTTACTTTCATTTTTTTCGAAGATTATTGCAATTTTACCCCGTGTCATGTAATATCCCTAATCATTGTTTTTTTTAATTTCGCCAACTATAATTCGCCACTTAGTCATGTAAGCTGGAGGGTGGTTTAGATTGGTGAGGGTAGTGCTCGCCCCAGGCTAAGGCACAAACGTGTGATACTTCGGTAATGGGGCCGCGGCTGGCCATATCCTTTCGCTGGGCCAATTAGCACTTCGAGGATTTTTATTTTGTGGTGTCCGTTGGTTTTATCTTAGATTTTTACTCTAGGCCCTAAGGTCAGTGGCCCAACCCTCATTTTGGAAACCTCACTCTTAGCTGCCTCGGTGAACGAGTTGGCCTACTAGGTTGAGTTTGGATACTGATCATACATCTATATGTATATAATATCCTGCGAGCCACCTTAATGGTGTTTGGCAGGGGGTGATCAATCATCAGTATATGGCATGCTAGAGAACCACCACATGCACACCACAAGGTCATAAAATATTACGCATAATTACAAAACTGCGTTCAAATGATTTCAAATTTTCTCGGGTTTCCACGAAGGTAAGATATTCGAAGAGCGCCGACGTTTCGGATTCCTACTCGTCACCCATTCTAAAGGCCGTTTTTCACGGGGCATGTACTTGCACAATCTGACGTGTGTGCGAAGGCGCAGTCAAAATTGCGTCGTGTAAAGCGGTGAATTGCCGGAACACATGCGAGAATGCATGGACGTGAGATGGCAAAATAGCCCCTGTTCTAAAGGCCGTTTTACACAGTACACGAAATTGCGCAATATGACGTACGTGCGAAGGCGCAATCAAAATTGCGTCGTGTAAAGCGGTGAATTGCTAGAACACATGCGAGAATGCGTGGATGCGAGACGGCAAAATAGCCCCTGTTCTAACGTCGTTCATACATTCGCGCAACTCCGCGCCATTTTAGAAATGAATGCAGCTCTAGCCTGCGCAATTCCGTGCCCCGTGTAAAACGGCCTTAATTTCGTTCATGCATTCACGCAATTCCACGCCATTTTAGAAAATAATGCAGCTCTAACCTGCGAAATTCCGTGCCCCGTGTAAAACGGCCTTTAAAGACAACTGAATGGATATTTGAAGTGACCGTTGAAGCTCAGCATCAGGAGGGGCCGGATTGGTCGAGTTCCGATTGTTGTCGCGGAGGAGCGTGGACCAGCGTAGACATAGCAATCATTATTATTTTTAGAGTTCGATTTCAATAGCTGCTGAGACTGGGCGATCTACTCGACTGAAAGGTTTCTGACTATGTCAGTAGGAAAAAAATAAGCTATAGTCGAGCATAGCCTGAGTGAAGACCATAAAATAAGGTGGGATGACACCAGACTTTAATGGCGATAAAATCAATTTTGGGACCGTTCGACTATAGAGGCTACAGAGATAAGACTGGAAAATAAAAATGTCAACAGAGATACCAGATATTCGATCAGCGTCACATCCGCAGGACGGAATGTTGCACTGGAAACATCCTCCAATGAGCAAAACTCATTCAGCATTCAAGCAGGGTTCGGGTAGCCAATGGAGAATTCTCTGCCCCTTTGAATTAACTTTTAATTTGCGTGAAGCGATGACTTTCCTCATAAATGCGCAACAGACTAGAAGAATATATTCGAAGAAAGATATTCGACACCAGCTGCTATGGTCCGGTTCAAGATCTTCTCATAAAACAATCAAACATTTTATTTACGCGAAATTTCTGGAAACAGTCTACCCTATACATCTACATCTACATAATACCCTGCGAGCCACCTCTAGGGTGTTTGGCAGGGGGTGATCAATCACCAGCAAGCAGCATTCGTTTGGACTCCCACATACACACCACATCGTCCAAAAAACGTCCCGTATACTAACAAACTATACTACTATATGCTGTTAGAAATAATAATTGAATTAAGAAACATGCATTAATTTTTACATAGGTTAGTAGGCTACACTACAAGTCATGCAATCTATTTACGAGTTCTATTGCTGCCGTTATAATCTCTTATTGATCGTGGAAAAATTGACATTCGGAATCTGTCCGTTCTACAATCTATCTCTCTTATTTTATTTATATGATCTGATCTTCCGTAGTATGTTGGCGTCCGTAAGATATGGTTAACTTCGTCAGAAAAGACATTGCTCTTGAATTTATCTAAAAGGTTTAGTCTATTTTTCAATCTACGGCCCGACAGAGATTCCCATCCGAGTTTATCTAAGAGGTCAGTTACACTAACAAGACTATCGTAACGACCTTTCACGTACCGGGCAGCTCTTCTTTGCACGCGTTCTAACTCTGTTATTAAGCCTTTTTCATGAGGGTCCCAAACACTGGCAGCGTATTCCAAATGGGGTCTAACCAGGGTCTTTACACGGTTATCATAAGAGAAGTTTTAAAGAATTAAATTTAAAGTATTGAAGTGATTTGACTACAGATTTAGTGTCCCGCCCATAAATATTTTGGATGAATTTTGCCCATCCAGACGGGGCTATCAGACCCGTAATCCGATATTTGACTGGATCGAAATACCACAACCGCCCACACCGGGCACCAAAACCGCATTGGGTTGTCAAAAAAGCAATCTCGCCTTCGTCGGCGGCGCATTGCTTTTGAGTCCGAGGGACGGTGGATGTCCGAGGGAGGTGGAGGAGGAGATGGTATTGGAGGTGGTGGTGTTTGTGGACGAGAAGAAGGTTCGGTGTGTACGTTTGGCAACCGCGCGGGAAGACGACGGCGCGCGGTCGGCCTTCCGGGACCGTAGGCGTCCTACCTCGAGAGACTGCCGTGGTCGGATATTCAGTGCAAGCCGAGTCGAGGCATTCGGGTGCCTCCTTGCGCGAACCGTTTGTGTATCCCTAAAGGCGGGAAGAGTATAGGAAAAAGAGAGAAAAACAACGGTTCATCACCCGTGCGCGTGAAGCCTCGTGTTTGTGTGTGTGGTGTATCGAGGCGTTATCTTTTTTTCTTCGTTGGGTCGCCTTACCTATCCTGTTTCTTTTCCCCGTGGAAGAAAGCTCACATTCCCGGGCCGCGCGACACCTGTGCTTTTTCCCCCCGAGTGTAGATCCTCACCCGAAAGGCCTGCTCGAGCCCAGAGTTCCTGCTGGTTCTGCGGTCGTGTTGCTTCGGCGAGGGTTTTTCTCGAGGAAGCCTTGGAAGATCGTCGTTTTCACGCATCGGCCGTGTTTGTGGTGGTGCCGGGTTCATTCTCCGGGGAGTGAGGAAGTTTATTTTTACAAAATTCCTCGGCTAGTTTTATACATCCCGTGCCAAGGATAGCACGGAAGTTCTTAAATAGAGTGCAGACAGGGGTGGGAGATTGTGTTGTGGAAGTAAAGAATGGTTACATCAACTGTGCATCATCGCCTTGATTTGGATGTGATGAAAGTGCTGTGCTAAATACAGTGCCTTTGAGGCTTTTATCTCTTTTTCGTATTCTTTCCCACCCATTCTATACAAGTCGTGTACACCCGGAGGAGTTTGATTCGGGGTAAAAGACACCTGCGAAGGAGAAACAACCTGTCATCTCGAGCTATCCACTTCAGCTGAAGTTTTGGTAAGTTATTCTCTCATTAGCGGGTCGCCGGGCTTGGTGTTGGGGTAGGTGGCGAACAAGACAATCTCCTCTCAAATTGCTCACGTTTTTGGTTTGAATCTGGGAGGTGTGGCGACGGTTAAGACCTAGGAATGTATCGTTTGACCCCCTCTTTCTTCCCTCTGGAGGTCATCAGAGGTTACTGCGTGCAACGGTGCTAGGAATAGCCACATAAATACTCCATGCTCTACCTCAACTGGAAATCTAGCATGGCGTATCGAAATTAATCGTTACGTTTACTCGAGAGAATCTTTATTAATTTTGTTTCCCTGGTATCATTATCTCACAACTTAAAGGATTGGTAATCAATTTCCTCTGTAGTGACCCCATATATAGAAATATTGGATTCATGGGGCCAATTTCATTAGCATGATCTCATAAGCAATCACACTAGCAATGTTATCTTTTATTTCATTAAGTCAGTACTCCTGTCATTTACTTTGATTCCACTTGATTGTATTCCCACTATGTGATATCAGTCTGGATGTGATGTAATTTTTTACTCATCAGAAAAAAAACCAGAAATGGTGAAGTATGCAGTCACAAAATAGTCGGCCTTAGGTTAATTTTTCCACCTTTTTTCAATCACTTCTACTCATATTTATGGTCTGAAATCATATTCAATGTAAATATAGCGTGGCGTATTGGAGTTAATCGTTCGGTTAACTTAAAGCCTGTTTACCCGGTACATTAACACGTACAAGTTAATGTCTGAATGCATGAACGCGTGAAAGGACACGAAAATACACCGTTTAACCACCCAACTTGTGTGAATGCATGAACAGAAAATAGAACCTGTTCTATTTGGTTCATGCATTCGTGCATGTTCCGTTCTGGTCCTCAAAAATCATTCATACAAACAGACACTGACTCGAACGTGTTAGTGCATCGTGTAAACAGGCCTTTAGTGAATCTTAATTAATTTTGTATTTCTCGCATCATAATCTTACAACTTAAAGGATTGTTCATCAATTTCCTTTGTAGTGTTCCCAGTGCAGAATATTTATGGATACTTGGGGCCAATTTCATTGGCTTAGCCCCATAAACATTCACAATAGTAGTGTAATGTTTTATTTCATCTTATTACGTTGGTACTTTGTCATTTACTTTGAGTCCACTTGATTTTCGCAAAGTGATATCAGTCATGACGTGATGTAATCGTTTACTCATCAGAAAAAAACGGAACTGGTGAAGTGTACAGTCACGAAATAACATGCATTAGGTTAATCATAACTATATCCACCTTCTAAAATCTTTTCTACGTGTATTTATCGTCTGAAGACTCAACATCTAGCCGCTGCTTGTAAATGTATGCTTAATTTGACCACGATGTACTTATTCTGTGTCATAAGTGTACGTGCTAAATTTCTTACAAGCTTTTAATTAGTACAGAAATGTCTATCTTTTTCGAGGTAACCAAATAATTGACCCTTACTTCTTAAGTTTGAAAGTTGTTATTTTACCAAGGGAATATGGAAGATTTTAAGTTATTTTTCAAATCATTTTTGAAAGCCCTAATTCATGGAAGGCTATTTATTTCTTACATCCCAAAACACACTGCGCGAAAGCTATAACATTTGAGATGTGAAAGTCATGGCATCATTGGCGTTTATCACTTGCTTTCATTTGTGAATATTATAAAATTTTCTCGTAATTTGGTAGAATTGGCCATCGATATCTATCGCAGAGTCCGTTGTGGTCAGAGAATCTTTCCTAATTCATGGGATAAGAGTAATTGGAATCGTCCCATAAGCATTAAAATAAGCAGTTTTGGAAGGCTGTCATCGGTAGGGTAAATATGCTCTCGCATTAGTGGTACAAAGGCAAAACCATGATTTAATACTTGCTGAAAAACTTATATTTCCGCCGAGGATGACCTTGACATAATGTTGAAAGTGGGAGTTAAGAGGTGATACGCTGGATTTTCACTTGGCATACTAAATTACAATAACGGTAATACTGGTGATGGCGATTTTCAGTGGGTTGAAGGGCTCTTTTGCATACCTAACCCACACCATATGTGAAACTCAATTTCTTGACCGTTGCAATTGTGTAACGGTAAAGCTGTGACTACACTGCTTTCAGATTTCGAAGAATATAGGCGTTCGTATAAATGATTTAAAAAAATGCCTGAAGATAAGCACATATAATCAAGCGATATAAATTACTTCCCAAGTAACACTATCCATGTCGTTTATGTTGGATATCATGGTAGCAGTAGAATCTAAAATAAATCGATTCACGGATAAAATTCAATAATTTTCATTGTATTAATTAGCGAATTTATTCCATTTGGATTACTGCGAACAACACTAGAAAGTGAAAACGTCTGTACGTATTTGCTCGACAATCTTTCATTAGATGTATTTATTTGTTTATGGACTTACAGTGCTGCGTATGCTTTATTGTTTTGCTTACTTTGTCCGTTGATCTGCAGATTTCATTGAGGATTCAAAATTTGTGGGATTGCTCTAAAAATTGGCAATGATTTATTAATCTAACAGTCTTTGTCCTTTTTGAGTCGTTGTAATGTATTTGTGTTACTTCGGTTGAGCTCATTTTTTTATTCTTGCACGACATCGACAGGACGTGTTCTTAATTCATAAATAGTTTACTAAATGATAAAATTTAAGCAAATGGTAATTTCCATACTTAAATATAAAACTACACTGGTGACATACGTTTACGAAACTATGTCACTTTCATGGAAATAAATATATATAAATATATACATAACGGTCAATATTGATTTGTTTGAAGTACCATTTGCTGTTTATATTTACTTAGCTTTCTGTAATTTCCTTCATTGTTAATTTAATTCCGCTGTTTCTGTGGTTCCATGTTTATGTCAAATCGTTTCACCTTTTCTCGACCTCATTACACGTAACTTTACTCGAAGCTTTGCTATTGGGATTTATAGCAGAATTCGAGCTATTTCCAGGCGTACTCAAAGAGAGGTTGTTCTTGATATGTTATACCACAACTTTGAAGTACCAAGAAAGCTATTTGCACTAATTAACGAACCAAATTTGGACCAACCGTAATGACGAATAGTTATCACAATGGTAACATTACGCAATACCTGAGAAATTTAAACCAGCTGCTAAACATATAGAAATAGATACGTGCAAAAATAAAGATGACTCCTCGAAAAATTGCTCACATGTAGCTGTAATTGTGAGTTGAGATAATCGAAAATAGCTCGTGGAACTAATGGCATCTTTAACCGGCACCTGTATAACAGCCACAAACCAGATCTTGCTCCACAGATCCTTACGCCTAACGCGATACAAATTTTTAATCGCCTCGATATCTTTTTTATGGCGCTAACAATGAAAAAAATATCGCCGATGAAGGAAGGAGGGATAGCACGCTCCATTGGTGCTCGTAATCGGCGATCGCACGTGGGTGGGCCCTTCCGTGACGGGCAAGCCATCACTACCACGTTCCCGCCTTGTGATTTGATTTCCCCGCCTATGCGAGCTCACATTTCAGCCTCTACGGGAATCGTCTTGGGAACTCTTTGCCACGCCTGCTATTCTCTCTTGCTCCTCGAAATATCCATCCCATGTTGTATCAGCTTCCATTTCCGCAAGACAATATTGAAATAAATACCCTCAATTTTCCTCAATTATAAAATTTATTACGACCTAGGTTTCAATGTTATTACATCATCTTCAAGGTCATGAAGGCGATGTGGTAAAATTGAAAACTAAGTCACAATAAATTTTATAATTGTGTAAAATTGCAAGTAATGATTTCAATATGGATAAATTCCACTCTATCTGCGGATTTTATCCACAAGACAGGGTTAGCTTTGTAATAAATCCGTGTTCTAGGGGATTTGGAGCCTGCTCACTTGTGTTCTAGTTAAATTGAGAAACATGGATTCCGAACCAAAAATTTGGGAAATATATTATAGGACGGAAAGTTCTAAAAATTCATTTTTATCGAGTACGTTAAAGTCCACGACAAAATTCACCACGAATTGTTCTAAGGAAATGGTCTTTCTTTAAAATTTAGTTGACTAGTTGTTATTTTTACGTATTATTTCTGATATAATATGATATAATAACGTGAAACCCAGTGACGTAGCTTTCCTGCATCCCTGAGTTAGCGGAATGAATGGTGTACACTAAAGGAGATCTTTTCCCATGCCACACACCCTGTTGGTGGCTTGCATGATTCATCTTAGATGTAAATGCTCTCTAGCCAAGTAATTGCTTGTGCATCTTGGTAGCACCTAGTAGCTGAGTGCATGTCAGGGAGTATACTCACCCCCTGCCACACATCTTGGAGGTAGATCGCAGGGTTTCATATAGATAGTCTAGATGATGCAGGTGCAGAGATATTAATTATCAGATATTTACACGAAAGACGCAATTGACAATAGCATTGAAATATTTTCACGTATAATTGGATTTATGGGGCGTCAAACATTAGCACCATAAATTGTCTGTAACCTTTATAAAATGTAATTATTTTAAGAGACTGATGGGCAACGTGCTCGAAAGCCCAGCATGGCTTTCGAGTGACGCCCAACGGCAAAACCCTTTTCCTCCAAAGTATTAGCAGCACTGCAGATTTCCTAAAAATACCAGGAATTAAGCGTTGAGGGGTGTGGAAGAACCTCTTATAGTTTCCAGGAGGAGAGGATGAGAGAGGTTGAGGTTATTGACTCAGGTTGGGTGCATGGGCAGATCCAGGATTTTTCCTGGGGGGACACAAGGCAGTGACAGTTAGATGGTCTTCTCATATTACAGACTAAAAAAAATATGCAAGAATTATTTCACGAAATTTTCTCTTAATATTAATACGAATTACGAGCAGAACAGAAAATGTACGATTGCATGAACCAAATTAGAACAAGTTCTATTTTCTGTGCATACATTCGTACAAGTTGAGTGGTAACACGGCGTATATTTGCGTCCATTGAAGCGTTCATACATTTATGTTAGACGTTCACCCGCACGAGTAACTGCATCGTGAACTAGACCTTCATATGTTTAGTGTGTAATCTTAAAGCATTTTTCTATTTACACTTACATCGGTGCAACATTTTATAAATTAAACCTGCATGTTAGAACTTTTAATTTGCTAAAGAGCACTCGTAGCTGCGTGGTTTGAGATGTCTGTAGGCACTAGAAAATATCTATCTGAATTTGTATTCTATCTCGAAATTCGTAAATGATCATATCCTTGTTTTGTGGACCGAAAATATATGGTGGACATTCAAAGCTGTTGGTGAGTCACAAAGACGAACATGAAATCAATCTTTAGGAAACCAAGTAGTTTTTACACGTAACATAAATTTCGACAAATGGCCCGAGCAGGGTTTTCCCGTTTCGATTCCCATCTATCGATCTAGGATAGAATCTGTAATGCCTCCTACAAACGAATTGGCTCTGCCACAACCTTCACAGTCACTGCGCATTTAGTTGCAAATTACGATTCTCTGGGGACGAAATTATCCTTTCCTTCCACAATTACTTTTATTGACAATCCACTGAACATGATCATGCAGGGCAAGAAGAGCAAAATTTCGAAAATGATTGATAGATTTTGAAAATAAACGTATCTGAATGAAACTCCTGAGCAAGAAATGGAACCGAGAACCAATGTCAAGGGGATCGGGTTGGTGTGGTGTCTAGAGTGTTGGCTTCCCACCCGGCGGGCTCGGGTTTAAATCTCGGCAGTGGCAGAGAATTTTCAGAGACTGCCCGATCCCTGCTTGAGTGTTGTGTTGAGGACATTTCAAGCGCAACCCTCCGTCCGTGGGATGGGACATTAAGACGTAGTCCCCTTGGCGCCTTTCGTTAATAGCAGGCTAATTCCGACGCCGGGTTTCTCTCCGCCCTTCCTTCATGGCGCAAATGACCTCAGCTGTCGGTCGCCTCCTCCAAATACCATACCATACCAATGTCAAGAATCGAATCGCAACAGGCGAATAGTGGAACTGACCAATTCTTAAAAAATATATTTCAATTGCTAGCTACTCCATTTACCGTAGAAATATTGAAATTGGGGTTTCGGTGTTGTCCTCACCTTTTCGCATGGGTGGGCTAACCCCGGTTCAAGAGGAAGTGTTTCTCCCCCGAAATTTTCTACCTTTCAAGCATTAAATTATGTCTAATTTCTGATGTAATTTTTAATAATACTGAAAACTTTCATTTTATCAAATTTTTCTTGGGGTCAAATTATTCTGTCACCCCTTCTCCACGGCCCCCTTACTTCAGCCCGTAGCTTTTGGTGACTGCTCAGTCAGGTTTCTTGGTGGGATAACTATAACTTAAACTACATATTATTTTTAAATAAAACAGAACGGATTTCGATGAATAAAAAAAGAAATATAAGTAGATAGCAGCAATGACTTCTCGGGTTCTGCAATGGGTCAGGTCCTCCGTATCTCCTTCCAACGTTTCAGTAAACAACTCGCCCATAGTCTTCAGGGATTCACGAATCCATTGCCATTTCGTCCTTTCACCAAAAATGACATCAGATATAAGTAGATAGGTAATAGTTATCCAACCGCGAAACCTTAAAATAGAATACCACACAGTTAATTATGAGTTAGTTAATTTGTTTCCGCTCAGTCATCTTGATTTTCCAC
Source organism: Ischnura elegans (assembly GCF_921293095.1). Lineage (NCBI taxonomy): Eukaryota > Metazoa > Arthropoda > Insecta > Odonata > Coenagrionidae > Ischnura > Ischnura elegans. The sequence goes on from NC_060253.1 coordinate 58,607,205, forward strand.
AAACGTTTTTTCCTCCATATATTAGCGCTGAGGTTCCATCCCAACGGTTCTCTCCCCCGTGATAGCGATTTTTTCTAGAGGCAATTCAAGCCGTGTGTCACGCACGCCTAATGTCTTCACGAGAGACCGCGCCGGACTTCGTCGCGAAACTTGTTCCTTTAGCCGCGAGTGCGTGAACACCTCACGTATGCACTCTATACTCCAGCGCGTAGTAGACCCCGGCTACGTGCGCATTGTATGCACGTACGACGTGACGTCCCCTCTTGGTCGGTAGGCGGATCGTGCAACCCTCTCCTCATCGGGCACGCGCTGCTGAGCTTCTCTTGTCTTTCCGTGGGATGAATTTCGATCACGACCGTCGCCGTCACTCTCATCGCTTCGGCTTTGTTTTTACTATTCCTCTCCTTCTCTATCTTTCCTCCATACCATCCCTCTCCTGTCCTATTTGTCTTTAGCCGGTGTTTTATGGTGTCCGTGTGGTCGGCACCTTCTCTCCTTGCCTACTCTGTGGATTTTTAATTTTTTTTTAATTTTAAAGAAAGAGAAACACATACAGCATACAGTTGCCATTTTACACTTTAATTTTTAGAATGCATAAATGAGAGGATGAAGAAGCAATGTAAAAGTAGAAAATAATAATTTAATTAATGATAAAATAATTCTTGGAGTATAGGTCAAATGTATTATATGATGCAAAAACGTTGTTAGCCAAAGTTTCAGTGTATTTAAAACTATCATCAGGGCTATGAATGAAAACATGAGAACAATATAAAATACAATGATATACAATATTTTTACATAAATAAACGTTACGAAAGAGTTTTTTACAATATTATAATTTTAAAAATATTTACGAAGAGAATACACAAAAAATTTTGTCATAGCTTAGCTTTGCACATATTTATTGATATTATGTTACTAAGCTATTACCAAACCTAGTTACCATTAATTTTGATTAATAAAATAAAATAAATTAATGTAATTCTAATTAATTATATTTATTTAACAAAAGAACAACGAGAATCTGCAGGTACAGCCTACTTCGGTGACAGATAGGATAGGTAAAGGCTTATGAAGGATTTCAATGGAAGCGCCGCTATCGAATAAAATCTGCCGATGTCACGTCCGTTCACTGATCGACAGTACAAATCGTGCTGTGCAATGCTTAAATGCCTTTTTTAAATGACGATTAATCCATCCTGAATCCAAGTAAGCCTTCGCATAACCACAGAGTGTCATGTGCCATGCCTACAGCATGCGTGGGCACTCATTGGAGCTATTACACGAACCTGGAGTGAGGATTTTCCCCTGGTAATAACGAGAGGATGTGTTTAAATTTATTAATTTATTCTTTTTATTGAAGAACGTTGAAGATCAAATGGATAGATTGTGAAATTTAAGTGGAAACTCTGAGTAGAGTAGGAGGGAAAAGAAGTCTTTTGAAAAGAATTTGGGATCATTTAATCGGCCACATCGTCAGAGGCTATGAATAAAAACTATCATTGAAGACAAGTGGAAGAGAAGGACGATAGAGGTAGGCCTCAGATGAGATGCATAGAAAAGGGAATGAAGGATGTATATCAGAAGAATTGTATAGGTTTCAGACGATTAGCTTATTGGAGAATTGAGCGGAAAGCTGCATCGAACTGCGTGCAAGGTGCTGCGATGATTTAGGGGAGGCACGGCGGTGTGTGCCCACTCCCGTGCGGGGTGCCCCCCCTCAGACGCTTAAAAAATAGACAAGATTTTTATTACGGTTATCATTACGTTCTTTTTATTTTGTGTATTACGGATCCTCGATCATTTAATTTCATAAATTATAACTTGCATATCGAAATAAATAAATTATCTACAGTAATTGTGGTATTTTGTTTTTAAGCTGAAATATGAGAAGACGGGTCAGACCCTTGTATCCCCCAGAAAAAAATCCTGGATCCGCTCCTGGTCATTATCAAGGCCATTACCAACTGCTATAGTCTAGTATAGTCAACTACTTAAGTCATTATCAACTACTATGTAGTCATTATCATTATTATTACAGTAGTTGCAACCCAGGGTGGGGACAATAAAGTTTTTTGGGAACATTACTAACAATAAGTCATTTATTTGCACTATAGATATGTGGTTCCACCAGGTGAAGCCTGAACACTTGATATACAATATAGTATTGATGAGTACTGAAGATAATTTATTGAATTTTATTGTTCATAATATTCTGGATTTGATATCATCAGAGGGAAGCAAACATATTATTTTTTACACTCTCATCCAAAAATCACCTGGTTCTAAAATATTTTAGATATACTTAGCACATCTGAAAAGTGTAATCTTATACGGTACTTTTACTTTTCGTGGAATATTGGCCTAAATCTGTGATCCGGATTATTGAGGTCTGGACAAACGAGGTTCTATTGTATTGAGAAGAAATGGATCGCCGGATCGCTCATCGCGGGAGTATGGGCATTCTTGAAAACCGACTCCAAGGCGTTCTTAGAGGTAGCATAAATCGGCTCCCATGGAATATACTGAATCCTTCTCCAAGTGGTCCTCTTGATTTTCTCGACATCCTGTTCTCTTTCATTTAAACTATGCCGACATCGGTGGAGGCGGGGAAATTCCTTAGCCTGCCAAACTGAAGGTTGCGGTTCAAGTCCCGCCTGGGTAGGTTACCACTATAATGGGCATGGTAGTTCGTGTACTTAGAATTTATAAATATCATGAAAAACCCCTATGTAAAGGGCCGAATAGTGATGTTTTCGGTGATGTGGTAGTGAATAATCAAAATAAGAATAGGATGAAATTATAATAAAATAAAATATATTCTCTATAGTCTCCAGCTCAACACTGTGGAAATTCATTTTAACATATGTAAAGAAAACTATATATTTATTCATCAATTTATTACCGCGGTGCAAATAATTTCGACCTAGCGGCGTCATCATCAGGTACCTTATGATGACACCGGAATAAGTATACCTGATGCTGACGCCGCTGCGTCGAAACTAGTTGTACCGCGAGAATAAATTGGTGGATAAATACATAGTTTTCTTTTCAATTGTTAAAATATTTTCCATTACTTATTTTAAGTAAGTGAAGGTTCATCATCACCACCAACCTTCGCGAAAATGCACCCACGGCCTTACCGCATCTTGCAGTTAGACCCATGCATCTGCATAGGTCGTTGGGTGTGGAATTGCTGGCGAACAATGGATGGGGCTCGGGAACTCGTCGCGTCGTCGCGTTGGGTGGATACGACTCTCAAGAGAGTTTGGCGTCTTTCCAAAAAACCGTCACTTTCGGACGACGACCAAACGGTCTTTCCAATTGATTCATCGCACCACCCACTCATAAAAGGACGCACCGCCTCGTATCTTTTGAACGCGTCTCACAGCGCTCGTTTCGGTCCCTAGGACCATTTATTTAAGTCTTCCCGCGCACATCACTGTATCGTTGAACGACCTCCTCGTCGTTGGAAGCCCTTTTCCCTTCCCATGAATAGGGCCAAGTGTCTTCGGGCGAGGATGCTATTCGGGCGGAGTCTTCTGAACGACTGAAAAGCCACTTTAATTATGGTTGGGAGCTAATTTATAAATCTCATTAGGGTGTTTCTCTTATTTTTGGTGCAACTTGAGGCTAATCATTTGGAGTTTAATTGCCGTAAGCAGCTCAGAATGAGTCTGAGGAGGATTTGTCTAGTTAAATGTTTTCCATTCTAATAGGGTAGTTTCCTTCATCAAAGAAAACGAAAGGCATTGATTGCGATTCGTTACCCACCATTAGTGTATTCATAATACACAAATTATTTGGTTTTTGAAATACCGGTTTAGACGAATGGCAAGGGTCAAATTTTATCCTCATTTGAAAAAGGCCAGATTGGCGCCCATGCGATTCCACTCCACGTGACGTCACAGGGACCTAGTTTCTACACGAGAGGATAGGAGTTTTATATCGTCTGAGATTACCAATGCATGCATGAGGCACAGAGCTCAGGGAAACATGTCTTAATAATCACCTATAAAAACTGGCTAAGGTCGGAAAGTTTTCTTCGTTTGATAAGGTATTAATAAACCTTTTTTAAGCCAAGCGCTACCAGCCAGCAAGGTACTCAGCTACCCGCTAGCATCCTGCGTCCTATCAGCGCTCGGAGCCTCGATCAAGGTCACCTCACAAGGCGGGAGGGGAACCAGAAATGCGTCGCACGGACTTTTTCCCATCATTCCTACTTACGCGTCGCGTTTTCGCGCGCTTGAAATTTTTCACTTTTCATTTAATCGCGAAAAATAAATATCGTCATTTAAAAATCTAAAAGCGGGAAATACGTACTTCAGGAGTAATAATCTTTCGATTTAGGCAATAAAAAAATAATAGGAAACCACCCTATTCTGTGTATTCAACACTACATGAGATTTCGTAGAAAAAATAAAACACTTATTTCCTCATGACTACCAGCAATGATGATGATGATGATGGTTGAATGCATGCTAAATGGTATCGAAACTGAATTTTGGTTGTCTAATACAACCTTACTAGAAAAGAAGCATATATCGGTATTCTCAACGAGAATTTATTCCGCCGACGACTGAAAATCCTCTTTAATTATGGCTGGGAGCTAATTTAGAAATCTCTTTAGGGTGTTTCTCTTATTTTTGTTGTTACCTGAGGCTAATGTTTCGGAGTTCATTGGCCTTAAGCAGCTCAGAATGTGTCTAAATAGGATTATTCTGCTATACTATTTTCCATTCTAAATTGTGTATCCAATTTGGAAACTACATAAGATTTCGCATACAAAATGAGATTAATTTTTTCTCTTGTTTACCATCATCAGAGTAATCTGGATGAAAGCTACTGAGAACCTGTTGAACAGTAGGTTACCTAGATGGACAGGCCATAATAGACACGTGAGGCATATAGTATTCTGTGATTTTTTAGATAAATATGAAAAATTGCAGAAAAGTGATACTTTGGAACCAATGGAGACAATTAGCTGAACAAATTATACATATTTTCCGTGTACCTACTTAATCATCAAATGTATCATGAATCTTATAGAACCAGACTTTTTCAGGGCAAAACTAGGAGATTTGGTTCTTGCCTGGTGTTTTTTTTTCAGCCGAAGTAATTTACTATGATACTATGATAATTTACTATATTTATCCTTAATGATGACCGTAACGACACCTTCTACCATCCGTCTGAATAGTGAGGTTAATGTTAGGTTAGGAGGTCACACTGCGGAGATATTTTAATTGGACTGGTATAATCACATTCATTCTCATACAGAATGTTTTCCATGATTCTAAATATCCAATATTTATGGATCTCACTGTGCTATAATGCGAATGAAGGATTCTCTCGGTTGCGCGACTGTTACTTTCTCGTTCCGTCCACGTTCAAGACTTGGCATGTGAGTGTTGACTACGATGAAAATGGAATAAAGGTATTGTGGGAAAATGAGTGTAATAAATATGACGGTGTACTAAGAGAATATTTTCCATTTACTCCAATGGGTGTGCGAGCCCTCATTGTTTTGAACTAGATATTAACAAGAATCGTCTGTATGACCTATATGTCAAGCGCGTAATCACTTCCTAGATTATATTTGAGGCCACAGGAGGAGACAGCCAACTTTCATTTCTCCCTTCTCCTTGTCTTTATTATATCGCATTCATTGTCTATTGTGTACGTTTTCATGTACTACCCATTGTTTTCCGGCCGAAAGTGATTGCAGTAAAATCAGTTTTAAGCTGGAGATCCGGGTTCAAATCCCGGTCAAGGAGAATAATTTTGTTCTCAGTGAAATTTACCTACAATATGTGCATTGCGGGTGACTGCGTAAAGTTTTCTCCGTGGCTAGTCCCGGTATAATTAAATATCTTGAAATCCTTGGAAATCATTCAAATTGCCTTTGTGACGTAAATAATTTACGGCTATGATAGTTTTGAGATTTGAAATAATACGTATGATTCTTTTACTCACATCAGTGTATTACTAATACATTTATAATTTACTTCGTGAAATTTTTCCACTGCGAAAAAAAAAGAAATTCACTTCGTAAGGTTATTTTGTGATGCTAAATGGACACGTCCCGTTCTACTATCGTAAAATAGTATAATGAACATATATTTAAGAGCAAGTGGTTTACGTATATTCAACTATGTTACGAAAACCGAGTAGTATTTTAATCTTATTTTCTGTATTTATTTTAATGTGTCAGAAATTCTGTCATAAAAATTTCTTTTTGCACTATTTTGGGCTCTGAAATCCGAGATGCTGAACCGCGGGTGGGTATGTGGTAACGCTATTGTCATCGTGGCCTGCCTGGAATAGCTAACAGCCTATTGACATTTCATATTTCACCCAGCCCATAGCCGTTAGCTAAAATACAGAGCAGTGACCATCTTGGTATCTAGCTGGTACACTATAAGTGCAATATGTACTAAGCTTTTCCCTCTTTTAGCATAATTCACGTAATTGTTTAATTTCCAAGTCCTGCCTCAACTTGGTATAATGAATTTTACTATCATAATCGTCTTTATTTAACTAATTAACTTCAGGATTGACTTTGTGTAACCTTTCCATCATGGAAAATATAAGAATAAAACTTTATTAAGCTCACTGAAAATATTTTAATTGGCTCGACCCGTTTCGTTAATTGGTTGCATTTTACATGGCTACACCTAACATGTATTTGTAGTAACATGCACCTGAAGATGTAACCATGTTACAAAATCCGGGTCGGGCCAGTTAAAATATTTTGATAGGACTTAACACACTTTTATTCTTTTATTTTCTATCATATTTATTTCTCCTGAATTATCCATTCTAATAGTAGAATAATGGTAATATAAATAGTAAGAATTATGCAAGCTTTGCCTAATTTTATTTTTAAGCTCTTGAACATTTTCCCATTATTTTGAATTCCCTGGTATGAATAAGAATATATTGATGACTAACTGTAAGTTCTAACAACACGTATCTCAAAATTAGGCTGGTTTGAGACAGGTATGTCAAACAATGTGTAATGACATTTAAAAAATAAAATTCAAGCAGAAAACAACTATTTGTTTGCAAATGCATGCTTTTTTTCAGTTTTATGCATTTTTGGTTTTTAATTTCCGTGTACAATTAAAAATATAATTCGTTTATTTTGCTCTCCTGAAAAGTTGCTATTTTTTAGATATGTTTTGTCAGAACTTAACCATCGATATTCAAAACTTTCCAGCTTTTAGTACAACATTAAGGTAAATCTACTCTTTATCACTCAAATCATGCGTCTGATAGATAATTTTACACCACCATATCTTCCTATGAAAGGCAATGCATGATGGGCACTAACCTCTTACCCATTGATTTCAATTCACGATACTTCAATCGTCCTGAGACTCATCACGAAGTTTAGTATTCGCAGAGGAACCATAATCTAAATCTCAGCCTTCAGTTAGTCGAGGCAGATTTAAATTATTTCCTTACTGTTCCCTAATGAAATGCAAATTTGAAACTCGTGATAGTGTGACAATATGGTACGGTGGATGGAGATAAATTATCTCTTCACGAAGTTGACGTCCTGGAAAGCTGTGTGCTTCGTACGGCTCCGGAATCGTGATTATCAGTTCGCACCGTTAAGTGACATCGACTTGGCGTGGGATGAATCTACTCTCGAAGGCGCAGGTGTTAGTTTGATCACATCGGATGCTGCATCTTCGACTCGAGGTAAGAAGACAGGCAAGTTGGATGAGGTGGCTTTGACGATTCAGTTGAAGGATGTACAGAAATCGAAGAAGCATGACCTCATTAATTTCTCTGATTTTCATCATCGGGCCTAATCAGGCTAAGATGCTTCCACACACTTTTATAATTATGATGTATTTTCGAAATTAACCTGGATTTTATGTTTACTTCTCTTATGTTTACTACGCGTCAGAAATACTACCATCATGCAAAAAAATAATACCACCGCAAAATCACCTACCCAAACTCAATGATTTTCGGAAAGACACGATATTGCTCGTGTTTTTTAACTGGTCACGTTTGGCCTATTTTATCTCAATAACGGGTCAAAATTTCGTAACATGGCACAAAATTTCCTAATTGGTAACCATTTATGAGTAGTTATGCTAAGTTTCAAGTCTCTATCTAAAAAAACAGACATTTCGTACTTTAGTGTGTCACTTTTCTATTTTGGGCCTCTGTCCGAAGACGCCATTTTTGTTGCAATAATTGCCCGTTGTTTAATTAGCTCATTAGCGAATTGCTTGGAATATGAATAAAAACTAGAAAATTCTTCTTCATACATGCATGGTCAACAGTGCAATCAGGATTAGAAAAATTATGTATGTCAGTCCCTTCAAAGAGAAAACTATGTCCTCGCAGCAGAGATTTTAATGTATATTTTTTTGTTTGGCACGTTTTTCTTGAACATACCGTAAGACTAATTAACGATCGTCTGAACTGCGTGGAAAAAGAAAAAAAGCGTTATGTTTTGAAGGCAATAAAGTTTCCCGTTTCTCCCAAATTATTGCGACTCATAATTAGGTAAGAATGCAAGCCGTTAAAGATCACGCCATCCGCGCGTTTTGGCACGGGGTCTGAATCACGATGAAGTTGTCGCATCTAGCATTCAACTCGCGAACGACAAGTCTCTTCGACGGCGGAGACATGTACTGAGTCTTGAGGGGCGTGGGATTTATGAGCAGAGGTGGGGGTGGGTTGTGTCTGAAGTCGATGCCGTGGGATTGGATAACAGCAATGGAATAGAGCGGTGCTATGTAATCCGTGAAGTGGTCACTTATTTTAGTCTTACACTTTTTCATTCCTCGGTTGTTCATTCAAGGTAGATTGCCTCCCGTAAGATACTCGTTTTATATTTTCTTAAGAAAAAAAGTATTATTACTTACTGTGTTCATCTTTGTACTGTACATGTATGCCCCAGTGTTGGTCATTTTCAATTCTTTCGCTTTATTTCTTAACCACCGAACTTTGATGGGAGGAAAAAGTTTTTGGTGTTATTTTAAAGAATGAACTTTGCTTTTGCTTTTTTCATTTTTTCATTTAGAGGATAATAGAAACTTTAAGCTTACGTGGTGGAAAGGCTCCATATTATAAATAACAGACGCTTTGTAAATTCCACAATGTATTTTTTTATTCTATTTTTGACCGATTTCGGCTGATACGCCATTATCAATATATTCTGAACTTGATAATGGTGTAACAGCCGAAACCGGTGACAAAAATTGAAATTTTATAAATATATTGTGGAATTAACAACGTGTCTGCTATTGGTAACATAGATGTTACATTATTTACACGTTAAATTATATTTCGAGGGCGCAATATTACGCCCTTAGTAAAAATGGAAGGATTTCACGTGGCGTAATGTCACGCCCATGGCACGCAGAGTGTTGAGGGCAGTATAAATGATAACTTCAGGCTTAACTATGTTACACCTTTCAGATATGCAAAATAAAAGAAAAATTTCTGTTGGGTTTACTAATATACTTTAAAAGACCCGACGTGTGTCTAATAAAATAGTTACATCTACTTGTGCATCTACCTGGAATGCATGCATGACAGATGCCTCTGAGTATGTTATTATTTTATGAAACCCGGGTCGTCCCTTATTGGATATGTTACTGAACCTACAAAATTTTATTATTTTATTTTCGGTAGTATAAGGTGCATTTACAGATGGCTAAGTATTTTTAGAGATGAATCTCTCGGCAGGTCATATATTGTCCCTTTTACCCAACCATATCCTCTCCCCTCGATTTATCCGAAAGCCATATTTTGACTTAATTCATCTACATGCACCCGCTGAAAGCCACCTACGGAGGAGTTTGGCAGGGGTTGAACCATAACCAACATGCATCAGAGGATAAAAATTTTTCTTCCACGAAAATGCACTATTTGGGTAATCTTGAAACGGGAGGAAAATTAAGAGTCATCAGTCTCAACTAAAAATGCAGTTGTGTAGCTTGAATCTAAGGCTCAATTTTCAATCCGTCCATTGCATTGTATTAAGATTCACAGTAGCGTGTCACTCAATAATTTATTCTTTAAATTACGTGAAAAACCTCCAAACATGAGGATTAGTAATAGCACGACATAATGTTTTTACTTGAACGTCAACTCAATTAGCTGATGACATCCGTAAAATCCATAAAAGTATATCCTCGTAAAAAAACTGACTCCGTAATTGAGCTTCTCTGCACCTTGTTAACCATCAACCGTGTACATCGCTTCACGTCGGGAATCTTGATGAACCTACGGACCGTTTGTAGGTGTCGTTAAGGACAAGTCCTTAAGGAACGTCTACATTTTAGAGTTTTTAGCTAGATTTGCTCTAGCGAGAACAGTCTAACAGAAAAGTCCACGATGTTAACAATTTTTGTCCATGTCAGCCCCGACTAATCTAAAATCCCTTGATTGCATCCCCCACTTCTTTGCCAAAATAGTAAGGCATAGAGTCCCTCACTTACGTCATATGTCCTCTGATGCTGTATTGCCTTCTCTTTCCTTGTCTAATTTGCAGAATCTCAGACCAACTTTCTGCACAATATCTTGAACTCGACTTTTGACTGCCCTGAACTCATCTCTCTGTTGAATTTTAGAATACTGACTCGTTCCACCCACTCGCTCTCCCTACTCCATCTGCCTATTCCCAGAATTTCCCTGACCTAGCGCTCACCTTTATATCGCCTCTCCTCCCTTCTAAATTCGCTCCCTCCTTCCATAGATCCTTTTTACCTGTCACGCAAAAAATTCACCGCACAAGCTCTGGCCGATATGTCTGCTAATTGAATGTTATACTTCCCTACTGGTTCATTATTTGTTTGTTCTTATATTGTTATTGTATTGTGGATAATTGGCGTCACGGCTGTATGTGATATTTACTTAAATAAAAAAAAAATCTCTAAGGGCACTCTAGCTAGTGCGACTCTCAGCTCTAGTGGTAGAGCTGCTCTCACGGTAGAGCGGCAGTGTGAACAGAAAGGTAGAGTGTCTCACTAAACTGCTCTCGCTCTATACCAAGGTCGCCAGGTAGAGTATTTGCTCTCGCGAGAGGAAATCAATCCTTTCTGAAGTAAATAGAATAAAATTCGGAAAAAGCTGACTTCTGATTCAATTTAAACGTTCGAAAGTTAAGGTGCGTTTACACTGTGTAACATGTTATGTTAACATTTTATATGTAGTAAGTAACTAGTAATATGTTTTATATAACATTTCTTTTATAACAATAGTCTAGCGGAGTCTAAAATTCACAAATAACATGTTACATATTCAGTTCTAGCCCACCCGCCAACTGTCTATTCCCACCATACGGCTATCCTGTTTTCTGTAACATGTTACACATTTTCCTACTTCGTGCGGGAAAACAAAAACTTGTTATACAACACGAATTTTTGTTTTGTGACAAAATGTTACATGTAACTTGTTTCAGGGATTTGTAACTTTTTCGTAAAACATGTTATATGTAACTTGTTTATATAACATGTTACACTGTGTAAACGCACCTTTAGGATTTGACTGCGTGGGTTTCCGCGGTGTCGAGGTTCCAAAATCTCCATTCTGATAATGGAGATTACGGCACCTTTAGGATTGTTGATGAATGATAATGATGAGAGCAATCGAACTCTAGTGAGATTTTGCTCTACGGTGAACATGTACCATTATGGGGCCTGAGTGAGACGTAGAGTGGATCCTGACGGGGTGTTCGAGATCGTCCTAGGGTAAGGTTAGTGTCTTAAGTCTCGCGTCGAGAGAGCGACAACAGAGAGGGAGCCCTAAAGCCTTTGGAACGGTGACTGTAACTCAATCACTTCGGCCGCGTGTCGCATGTTCCCTCTCTTGGTCCCTCCGCTGAAGTTACACACACCTCACGCTCCATCTCCCGTTGCGAGGGGAATGCCAATCAAGCAGCTGATGGCTACAGGGCGTGATCGTGAGACTTCATGAGGGCGGCTCACGCCCGCCCAACCGGTCTCATTCTTTATTATTTTCGTGACGAATTACTTGGTCAAAACTTGAGAAATCCTTCATTGGAACTCCTCTTGGGCTTTTCGCATGTGTTTTTAGTGGCTGGTCTGCTTAGTTTATTTATTTGTTTAAGTAATTTTTAACCTACAGCCGTGACGCCAATTTAGAGTGAATTTTTTTAACAATAGCATGAATTAGACACCATACAATTACAATATAGAAACTAACAAAGAATTAGCGAGTAGAGAAAATAAAAAATTGAATTGGCAGACAGATGGAAAAGAGCTTGTGCGGTGAATTTCTTGCATTAGAGGTAAAAAGGATCGATGGATGGAGGGAGCGAATTTAGAAGGAATGAGAGGCGATGTAAAGGTGAGCGCTTGGACAAGGAGATTCTGGGAATCTAGTTAAATCGATCTCTTTTTCGTGACCTCAGTTTATATGATAATTAATTTAGTCATGGAGTATAGGTACAGGAATGAAATGCAAAAAATGTTTGCCGACGTTTCGATATTTTCTTCTGCCTTCATCTGGGATATAAATTATGGTTAAAATAAATAAATACATGAAGGCATAAACGATTTTTACAATTTTTTATGACAATTATAAAATAAAAATAATTAAATTGGACATGAAATGATATAAAATAATGAAAAAGCATAGACAAGAATTTTGACGTACCTTATTTGCACTCAGTCCGCTTAGTGTTTTACAGACTTTGGTGGCGGCGGGGGGTTAAGTCCTCGCCTGCGAAATAAGAGGTCGGGGGTTCGAGTCCCGCCCGGGTAGGTTGCCCCTATCCTAGGCAGGAGTGTTCGGGGTACGGAAGACTATGTATGATAGAGCACACCCAGGTCCTAGCAATCGGCTTGTCAATTTTCTCACCGGCCTACTTGTCTAGGATTCAACGCTTTTACAAAGTTTTGGCAATCGCTGTATCCGCAATGAGAAGCTTGTTGAGACTCGCAAGAAAGAGGTTCGATTGAGTTTTTGTGTTCTAAATACCACTCCCAAGGCTATAATTAGTTTTATAAATCCGATTCCCTACATTAATATTTATATCTGGTTTAATTACTCTTACTCTATTACTATGTATCCCACTATTACTATTTCAATACAATAATTCAATGTCTCGAGCGTGTCTTCTTGGAATCGACTTAACAAAATGAAATGTAAATAATGCAATTTGATTGTAAATTGATTTATGTGGAATTACAAAGTTTTTTTACTTTTCATTGTTTCGATGTTACTATATGTACTTGGTATAAACAAAAAATATGTTATTGATATTTAATATACATTATTTAATTTTAATAATTATTTACTTAATGAGTCTACTCCTTTTTTATTGCGGATATCGTGAAAGAACTCATTCAATATACGTTGATGGAATCCCTATGCATAACAATTTCTTTCTGGCCTCGCCAGTGACTTGGTTCTCTTCACAGTGCAGTGGGAATATTCAATTACGTGATATTCTACCCCTCTCTCCTTCCCCAAATGTATGTACACCCCCATCTTCCCTCCCCTACGCCCCCTCCGTCATCGGGGAAGGCTTTACCGCCTTGGGGAAGCCTTGAGGTTAGCCAGTCATGCGGTGAGTGTCTCAAGTCTTCATGTAATATGTATGAAAGGTTGGGGAGCAGGGGGGAGAATTATAGCCGCTTGACAACCTACCTCTAAAGTGGGCATTGCTGAAAAAAATTAATGAAAGATTGCAACGTGAGAAGCGATTATGAGAGTGTATGTGTAGGTACCGTTTAGTATCGGGTGTGATCGGCTTGTGGTATCGGTCATTAGCGGTTGAGGTTTTGCTTGTCACGAGGTTGATTATGGGCGTACGTAAAGGGGAAGTGTCTGCCTGAGTGTGGGTAAAGGAAAAGGGGTTTGCGACCGATAGTTACCTTCAGCGGCGGCGACTCCGTGGGGCCTGAGGGGGCCCGAGCCCCCTCAAAAATTCGTTATGGATGTGAGGAAAAATGTGTCAGACTTGTCAATAGGGTGGTTTCCTATTATTTTTTTATTACCTAAATCGAAAGATTATTACTCCTGGAGTACGTATTTCACGCTTTTAGATTTTTAAATGACGATATCTATTTTTCGCGATTAAATGAAAAGTGAAAATTTTCTAGCGCGCGAAAACGCGACGCGTAAGTATGAATGTCGGGAAATCTCTCCGTGTGATGTATTTCTGGTTCCCGCTGCCGCCTTGTGAGGTGACCTTGAGGCGAGTTGAGCGCTGATACGACGCAGGCTGCTAGCGGGTAGCTGAGTACCCTAATTTGTATATTATGAATACAGTAATGGTGGGTAACGAATCGCAATCAATGAATTTCGTTTTCTTTGATGAAGGAAACTACCCTTTTTTCCCCGGAGTGTCCAGATATCGATATTCGAGTTATCAGGGTTCTAATGTTGATCATATGACTCTTCTAAAATGCTTAAAAAACTTAAAACTCACTACTTATAAAATTTCCCGGGGCAAGATCCCCGGTTTGGGCCCCCCATATATTTTTTGTAAGTCGGCATCCCTGGTTACCTTTGGCAAATTATTTCGTCGTTGAAGTGTTATAAATTATTTTGAACAAACTACTTTAAATTTATTTGCCTATTTTGATATTGAAATAAACACTTGCAATTGTCCAAAAATAGCATTTACTTATTTCAATATGGAGAAATTTTATTCCATCACGTTTGAATATATTTATTTTTTCTAAATTTTGATATTCATCCTCCTATGCTCGTAGCCCCCTACAGCAGTAGTTGTTCGTGCCGAGTTATTGTTAATATTCCGCTCTCGATATGGACAAAATAAATTGAAGTGCTTGGGATTATCTCTGAGAAAAAGGTGACCATTTTGTGATGCAATTGTTCAAAGTAACTGGAAAATTAAAAAATTGGTCACCACGAAAATAAGTGCGAATAAGTACGTAATTATTGTGGTGTGTACTCGTTTCAAATCGTGATATAGGTAACAAATGAGCATTTAAATGTGAAGGCATTATTTTTACGGTTAACTGGTGTTCAACAGAAAAAAAAGAGAACAAAAAACATCGAAACTCTAGTGAAGCGGCTTTTTGTGATGTAGCCGTTTTTCCACTTTAGCGAAAATAAAAATCCTTAGATAATATCGCAATATAAATATCATTAAAAATATTTAAAAAAAGGAAGAAAATGATGGCCTATAGCCTCTAAAAGTATTGACAATTTCAAATATGTTTGATTACAAAGTAACAATAATATTTAGAGGACCTGTTCAGATATCAAAAATCAAAAACGCGGTGCGCATGTAACATTGTAAAATTAATAATTTCTGGTCAATAGATATCACCCGTGTCTGAAGGAGAAAGCATATATTATCTTACTTGCGTACTAAGATTTTAGTTTTTGATGCATGAAATTTTCTTCCAAAACGTATAGTAACTTAATCATCAAAAATATTTGAATTTTCCTTGATAATGTTACGAAACCATGGTCGGCCACAATAAAATACCACGTGGAATTAGCCAAGTTTTTATTTCATCTATTCCTAAGATAAAGGATTTCCACAATGTTACGCCCGCTGCTACTAATTATATTTGAAAATGTCAAGAATTTAAGGCGTTGTTTTCTTCTTTTTAATATTTTTTAAAATAAAAGTTAGTGAAGCAGGCTTGATATAGTGCACTGAAAAAACACTTTGGATATGAGAATCGTAGGTTTGGGTGTCACACCCAAAGCTGAGGTGAAGGAAAGGACTTGTCCATACATTTGGTTGTGTCACCCAAAGGGAATGGGTGATGAGGAGTTGGATGTTCCAATTACTCCTTTGGTTGCTACATCCAAAGAAGATGGACGAGTACTTTGGGTGTGAGAACCAAAGCGTTGGGTAGCTCATCAGAACAACGTTTGGATGCCGAATGAAAACTTTAGATCACCTGCCCAAAAGATGGCGCCCCTACCCCTTCCTCCCTCCTGTTCAATTCCACTACACCTTAATATTGTTCTTTTTCAACACATTTTGATATAGGCCACTAAGACAGTGCAACTAAAAAATGAGAAAACCTAGCTCTGTGATTATCATAATATCTATTATCACATAATTCAACATATTGTAACATGCGCGGGTGGAAAAATAAATATCCATATTTGTACAACACTAGAAAGAACATTTATTTCCAAAATATAATCACACAGTTACATAAAATTCACTCCAAACACACAATTTTTCTCAATCTCTTCTTGTTCATTCTCCTTTCCTCGTCAATAAACTCCGTGCCAACGCTCTCGATGATTACTCCGCAAGGCTCTCGATGAATCCACCGTTATAATATCATAAAAAGTGCACAAAACACAGTGAATTAATATCATTACCAAATTTTATGCCAATAACATAAAATATTATTAAAATACAATCACATCATATTATAAATATCATCGGGAAATACAAGAAACGTGAGACAATTTAACCTCAATAAATAAAGGTCAATGTTAATAAGCACAGCAGCACTTCCGACAAAATATGATCTGAGAGTTTGAACTTTGTTTTAACAAGCACATAGAGATAACATTGGGAATCTGAAGAACTCATAAGCATAGGGTAGTAGTGCGGGCGTGAGAATTAATGCAACATGGCGGCGAGAATAAACACAAAATGGCCGTGAGAATGAACAACAACTTGCAACTTACCAGCGAACACATGGATATAGGCTCCAAGTCCAGCCTTCAATAAGAAATTCGCCGTCCCATCGTCCATAATCTCGAGCAGCAAGAGCAACGAAGCACAAGCGGCAGCAGAGTTCGCCCGTTTTGCCCACAACAAGTCCACACGTGTCTACGGCTTCCACGGCTGAACACAGAACTGCGGGTGCTAGAGAGCTTCATGAGATTGCCACCAGAGCGCGTAACGATAGATTTAGATTTCGTACCTAAACCGGTTGAGTGCCCTAACCATAACTTTGGTTCTCCCATCCAAAGGACGATGACTGAACGTGTTTGGTGTGACATTCTTTGCCTTTGGTTCTCACATCCAAAGAGTTAGTTCTGACGTCGCATGATTCTTGATGGCGCATCCAAATCTCCCCGCCCAAAAGGGTTTAGGGTGTAGCATCCAAACCTGTTCTCTCAGTGTGGAATGACGTACAGTTCAACGAATGAGAGATAGCAATTTCCTACAAATTTATTTAACAAAGAAGACGCGTATCGACTCTCAAGTCCAAAGGGACTGCGTAAAGGAGGCCCAACTCCATCCCATGGAAGGCTGATTTCTGTTACCACTTCGTTCGCATTTTAATTGGTAATTAAAAATTAGATTGTATCATTGAACCTGGGTATTATCTGGCTTATTTTTGTCACTCATTTGAATCTTGTGACAATGTCCCTCTTCTACCTCCCTCTAAAGGCCGTTTTTCACGGGGCACGGAATTGCGCGGGTTAGAACTGCATTAATTTCTAAAATGGCGTGGAATTGCGCGAATTCATGTACGAAATTAGAACAGGGGCTATTTTTCCATCTCACGTCCACGCATTCTCGCATTTGTTCTAGCAATTCACCGCATTAAACGACGCATTTTAGACTGCGCCTTCGTATACGCACTTCAGATTGTGCAAGTACGTGCCCTGTGTAGAACGGCCTTAACCCCAAACCGGTGATGGGCGTTTTTAAAATTACGAATATTTTCAAATTGGCTGTTTTTAAATATATAAAATCACCGTTAGCTTCAAGTTTTTGTGTAAAAGGATATAATACTATTAAAATTAAACTTTTTTATTATTTAATTCTGTAAATAAAAAAAATAATTCGATTAGCGGTCTAAGAGACCTCATGTCACGCCTGCAAAATGCATCAAGAAAAGGAATAAACGAGGTAAATTCAATTGTTCCTATTATTACCCATTTAAGGCCTTATTTTGAATTAATGCGAGATATTGATACTTAAATACGATAATAATAACACACTACTTCATTCATTCACACGGCGCCTTAAGCGCAAACATACAAATAAATTCACAGGTAAGGAAAGAAAGGGATAGGAACATGGAATAGAAAAAGGACGAGGACAACGGTGCTGTGGTAGATGGAAATAATAACACAGGTGTTTTTAATATCAGTTTTTGGATCCCTTTTTAAATTACTTTTTTTTACCGAAAAATTGATTCGTATTGATAACGCCTAAAATATAAAGTTTGGAATAGTTTAAAAGGTAAAGAAACAAAATTAAACAATAAAAATGCCGTCGCAACATTTTATGAATATTTGATTTATTGCGGTCTCCCAGACTGGTAGTGTAACTAATATTTCACGTCACTGGTCAAGGGTTAATAGAGTATTTACATTGACTTGTCCATTTTCCATTTCCACAGGCTCCGGAAGAGGTCCACATCGTCCAAGGTGGACGATTCGAGCAGGCGGGCGCGGGCCAAGGGGGGCGGCGGTGGCAAGGGGCTGGGGGGCGGGGGCGTGTGCAGGATGAGCGCGCGCGTGGCCACGGCCTCCTCGGTGGCCGTGGGGGCGGAGAGGGGCGGCGGGGGCGGGGACGCGGGCAAGGCCACGCAGCAGAGCCTCTCTGGGGTGCCCCAGCTGCTCGAGGACCTGCAGAAGCTCTCCGAGGACAAGGACTCGGCCGATGTGGTGTTCCTGCTGGGAAGAGAGGAGGTTCCCGTCTACGCACACCGCATCGTCCTCATGGCAAGGTGAGTGCAAGCAGTTGATCCATTCAAAAATGAAAATAAAACAAGATATACCTACTACACCGGAATGTTTACCATTTGTCCATTGGTCAGATATTGGCGGGCATATTACTCTGCTGGGAGGCCAACTAGCTCTACTTATTCATACGTTGATATCAGGATATTTGGTGGTTGCTTGCCATGATATGATTTTTCTATAGAAACTACTGTTAGAAAAATTTTCGGCAACCCAGCGCTGATTTTTTAAAAAACACTACACCCTCTTTTCAGAATATTATGCTCTTTCCTTGTTTGTTCCATGCAACAGCCTCGAATTGGTTTCTTGTCTCTTTCTGACCAATGCATATCTGGCGCATTGGATATAAGAAAGCATTCACATCAGTGTCAAAATGTGCCCTTAAAACTAAACTTCCGCTTCTTCCTCAAGGTACTACATGTTTTTTATTGTGGAGCATAGCTTGTCAATATTTCGATAATACATTTGTACAATTTTTAGCTTAGGTGATTACATTTTTTAAATTTTGGGAGCATGATAAAATGTATACTTTTATGAGAAGCTATTCAACCAGATAAAACCCTAAGTTGTATTAAACTTACTCGATTCGATTAAACGGTCATGTTATCTGTCATAAGAATATTCAGAGATGCAGTAATATTTATATGAAACAACTTGCCTGTATAAAAAACTGAAGACGCGTTCTTTAGTTGAACTAACGCTTCATGCAACTACTATTAAAGGTAGGGGAAACATTGAGAGACACTTTTTCAACTTGTTAGTACTTGCATATTTATAATATTCCTCTCTAGTAAACAGGAATAAAACCCTCGCAGAAGTTTTAGTTATCCAACAAAAATGCCCTTCAGATGCAGTTTAGATCAGTTTCCGTCAACCAAAGGATTGGACAAAGAAAAATTTCCTTTCCTTCGATATCCTTGAAAATTCACTGTGGCTTTCATTAACTATCCCACCACTAACCATTTCCATGGAGTGGAAATGATACGTACCATCCTCAAGAAGAAGGTTTTCAAGTTGAATGTCATTTTTCAAGATATTTCAAGGGTGAACGTAGCCATGCTTCATTCACCTCAGACCGTGAGACCAGTCCCACGGGAAGGAAACCCATAATTTTAGGTGGCTAGAGCTGTGATACAATTAAATTAGGATCATTATGTGGGCGTCACTACTATTGGCCCGACTCCGGAATTTATTCCATCGTACGTGCCTCGCCGCCTCTCAAGCGGGAGTGGACACGGTGATTCGGAGAGAAAAGTTTTTGAACCCGGATGCGTTGTTCATGAGATTACGTAAAAATTCTTTGGACTTTCTGTTTCTTTGCTGCTAGGTTGCAGCCATTATTATATATCGCTTTAAACCTGACGCTGTTGCCTCTTGCATTAAATTGTAGCTAGAAGACGTGCCATTTCAACATGAAGTTTTATAAAGAAATTACATTGTGCTGTGTAATATTTTTGTGCAATAAAGTATTTTAACTTAAAGAGGGTTTTCCTTCGTCGTGGACAGCGGTAATGCCCAGTGACGTCACCCAGCCATGAACATGACATTTATGTTAGAACGTAGGTTACCGCGGCGATGGTTTGATCTCTGCATTTCTTCGGGGTTTTCTTCCGCGTCAGCTTGTTTGTAGACAACAGTTTCGCTGGCCATCCTGCCAGCGTCTTCAGGTCGAAGGTGTCGGCTGTTGGTTTCTGCCTCGCTTATATACCGTAGGCTGGATGGTAGCTGCTCTGTGATTGGCTGTCTGACTAGGCGCTTCTCTCTGAAATGCTCTCTCTTTGATGACTCTTTTCCAGGCGCTGTGAAGGAAGTATCCATCTTCTCTATTTAGCTATAGTTAGTAGCAATTATTATTAGCATAGTTAAATTTTTTACTTTTGGAAGCAGTTACTAGTAACATAATAGGATACATAATAGTATGACGACATGCCTACTATTTCGTTTTATGGTTGGCCTTCAAGTGCAGAAAAATAATTTTCCAAACCTCAATTATAATAGCGTCACCAAGGGTTATCATGCGCAGTGAATACTGATGCTCTTTCATGTCTAGTTCTACAGTTATGTGGTTTTGCTAGTTCTACTTTTAAGCTATGTATTATACGCTCAGCTGCCGGAGAGTCTTTAGCTACACTAGTAGACTTTTTTGGTAGAGACGTAGTCAAATTCCTGCTTTTAGTTTTGACGAAAGGGAGAATGTAATATACGACGTATCATTGAGACCTTCGGTGGTGACGTAAAATTACTGCTTTTGGTCTGGGATTTTATATCATTTCCTTAGTAACTCAGGCGTTAAAATTTCCGAAGACATGCGTCCAGAAATAAGCGTGCCAATGTTTACATCGAATTATTTATTTTATTACTTTGGAGGTCAAAAAATCAACAATTAAGATCCATGAACTGCAACACTGAATTGCCCTTTAAAACCTATGGTTCCACACGTTGGTTGTCATGAAGGCCCGACGTTTAACTCTATGTCCTTTGGCCTCCGTATTAGCTTCGGAGGTCAATAAGTGGATAAGGCTGGTATTTGGAGAATACCAATGACTTGGGCACCTTTTAAAACCTGTGGATCGAGACCTTTGTTGGTATGCCGTTCCTTTTGCCACCCCTATGATCTTGACTGTGACCTTACTGGATCAACGGTTGAATTTTCGTAAATATAAGAGTTAGGTATCTTCGGTTTTATCGTGTCCGAAAACTTAAGAATTGGCATCTTGGTCTATGAAATTCAGACTTTTTTCTACCTCGATTTTTTTAACATTGTAACTCCATAGGGAAAATTCAAAATTTTAGTTTGGACCCACATTGTGATGTCAAAATGTCAAAATTGTAAAATTTTGCATACACTCAACAAAAATTATGCCCTCTCCCCGTAAGTATGCCAATTTTCATGAATATTGCTGGAAGCAAAGTCATTAAAATTAGAGGTCAAAGATGACACTCGACCTATGGGACAGTCTGTATACTGTCGTGGGTTGCTTCAGCTTTCTTCTTGAGCGATCATCACCAAACCTGAAAGCCAAAACCAGTTTAAAATATCGTCTCCAGTCTCTTCCTTGGGTATACTTCAGAGAAATCGACATTCGAATTCCCATTTTCTCAGTTATCAGAAATTTTTAATGCTTTCCGATCCACACTTACTCACATCCGTGTTTTCTTCGGCTTTATTTCCTTAGGCATTGTTTAATCAATGGCTATCGTGGTTCCATTCAGTCATGCATATTAGTACATCACGTCTGTCATTTATCCTATCATGGCTAAAGTACAGACGCTGTTAAATATAATTAGTAAAGTACAGGCTTAATCAATGTCAGGATTCAGTCTCGGTTACTTCCAGTGCCACTATGTACGAAATCTCATTTTGTGTAAATAATCACGATTTCAGGCATGCCATTGTTTGAAGCTCCCTCAAAAGCAAATATCTCAAACTATCAAGTCCATTATGTACGCATTATTATTTTTGAGGGTAACCGGCAGTAAATAATATTCCATGAAGAATTTTGCTGCGGTACCATTCTTCAAATTTCCCTTCTCTCGTTTGAAAGGTGCCGACAAAAACAATGTACCGCAGTCTCCTTCACGCAAGATTCGGCTTCGACATGAGTCCCTCACTAAGTTTATCTTTTGAGGAAATATCCGTGGTATACATTCTTTTATGCTTAGAGAAAAAAAAGTTACAAAAATCCTGGAGGACTGCTCATACGCGTCCTCTCCGTTGGACGAAGGGATGGGGTAGAATAAAAGAAAAACTTCTGACGAAATTCCCGACCTCGGCTTCAAAAAATAAAAAGCAAAAAAATCAAGTTTTTTTTGCATACGCATCATTCCTCATCTTGTGTGTGGATCAAGGGGGATGCGATACGATTCAAAGGGTACGGGTACGAGATATGGTAGGGTATAGTTTTTTTAAGGTAGGGTATTTGGTGGTTTTGGTAGGGGATTGCTGACTAACAGGATTGAGGGGTTGTATGGGTAGGAAAGGATTGAACTTGCGGGGGAGGAAAAAGCTGCTGTGCGTATCGTTCAGGCGAAGGGGTTCGACTCCGTATACGTATAGGGAGGGTTACTGGTGGAGTGAGGCTGGATTCTTTCGAGGAAATACTGCAAGAGGGTTTTCGGCAGCGTGGTTAAAGAGGGAAGCCTTGTGCAGTGCGACAGTGAGGAGGGGAACGCTTCTGTTTATGCTTTTGTTCTTGCCCGTCTCACCGTGAAACGGACCGAAAAACTGGGCTTTTGAGTTACATCCCCTTGCACTCTCGAAGGCTGACTGACAGTCGTCTCTTCACTCGTTGCATCTCGCTTAGTGATGCGCGCGCGTGCACTATCTCGGATACCAAACTCGCCGGTTTTTCATCTTCTCATCAACATAAAAAAGCATACCCTTACCAAAACAATATTTAGCGTTGTTCAAAAGATGTTTTTTGTGTGTAGGCACATGGGCGCATCCAGCGGGGGCAGGGGGGGACAGCTGCCCCCCCTTAGAAGCAAATTTAGTTCAAAAAGAAAGTTTTTAACCAATTT
This sequence comes from Ischnura elegans, assembly GCF_921293095.1. Classification (NCBI taxonomy): domain Eukaryota; kingdom Metazoa; phylum Arthropoda; class Insecta; order Odonata; family Coenagrionidae; genus Ischnura; species Ischnura elegans. Next base: position 58,630,383 of record NC_060253.1, read on the forward strand.
TATTTAAATCAAAGAAAAGCCATATTTGTATGAAACGTGTAGTTAAAATAATTTTTTTGAGCAATCATTTTTAAAAACTAATAAAGCGCTATCATAATTTTCTTGATATTTTAGTTTCCTTAACTTGTTCTGTGTTACAACTCGAACAACCACGGCTTGCACCTCTCTAGTTTTGATTCTGTATACGCCCTTGTGCAGGCAAGGGTGGATCTAGTATTTTTTCTAGGGGGGGGGGGGGGGCAAGGGTCTTACAGTAAAACAATATTTTCATATTTGAGATTAGAAAGAACACAAAAATTACTGTACAAAATATTCTCCTTTTTTAATATGAAAGTTAATATTATGTTATTGAATGATTGAGGCTGCGAAATACACAACACAAAACTAACGTGATGATAACCGTATTAAAAACCTTATTTATTTATTTATTATGTTTAATGTCCGCCCAACATATACATAATTATAGGGTGAACATTACAGGAATATAACTACAAAAAAATTGAAAATAAATTGGTCACAGCCACAAAATAGTAACAATCATGATAACAAATGCTGAAAAATATTAACTAATTACTATCACAGTCGCGAAACATATTCTTAACATCTTTTACAAAGCAGTATTTCTATTGATACAAGTCTAGATCGTTAAACTTTTTGTTATATAGTACACTAATCCTTCGTATTGGCGTATTGGAACAATAATTTGTTTTAACCTTTGATATGTAAAATGTTCTTTTAAACCGGCTAGTAACATTTGGAACTATTATTTTTATTTCTTCAGTAACTCATAACATAGGCCCTTATTGATGACATCATGCAGAAACAGAAGATCGTTTATGGTTCTTCTATTTTGCAGGGTATGGAGACCAAAAACTCTTAACAAATCACTACAACAAACATAATTTTCGAAAAGCGGATACACATGATATAATACAAAATATAGAAATCTTAAAAATCTCTTTTGAACCTGCTCTAGCATTACAATATACTTCTTTAAATAGGGATTCCAAATAACTGACCCATATTCCAACTTACTTCTTACATGAGAGTAATACAATGTCTTAAGTACCATCTCAGAGTCAAAATGTTTTGACATACGGTGTATAAAGCCCAACAGTTTACATGCAGTTATGCTAATATTCAATATATGTGTGGTGAAATACGTTTTGCTATCAAAGGTGACCCCTAGATCCTTCAATTCATTAGTTCTATTCAATTTGGATTCTTCCATATGGTAATTGTATTTGATTACATTTTTTCTCCGTAAAAAAGATAAAACAAAACAATTATCAACATTAAAAAATAAACCATTTTCATGAGACCAGGTGACCAGACTGTTTAAATCTGACTGTATCGGTAGACAATGTTGTAAATTGTTCACCTTTCTATATATTTTAACATCATCTGCAAACATTAGACATCTTGAATGATGGATACATTGTGGCAAGTCATTAACAAATATCAAAAATAGAAGTGGACCCAGGTTCGAGCCTTGGGGTACACCAGATATAACAGAGCATTTGTCAGACACCACGTTTCGATACACTACGCATTGTTTTCTTTCGTATAGAAATGAACTCAAAAGAGTTAACAAAGAACCCGTAGTGCCAATACTTTTCAGTTTGCTTAGCAATATGTTATGTTGTACAGTATCAAAGGTTTTTTAAAGTCTAGGTAGACTGTATCCACCTGAGAACCGCTATCAATGGAATTCATAACATAATCAGTTAAGATAGCTAGGTTGGTAGTTACTGACCTATTAGCTATAAAGCCGTGTTGTGTATCACTCATCTCATTTTTTATGAGAAAGTTAATACGCTTACATAAAATACCCTAAAATATTAGTGATAAAACAGACAATATACTTATAGGCCTATAATTTTTTATGTCGTTTCGTTCTCTCTTTTTAAAAATGGGACACACCTTCGCAGTTCTCCATTTTGTGGGATATACTCCACTTTTTAAAGAGTTATTAAACAGCTGACATAAAGGTTGAGCTAAGATCTCTTTACAGCCTTTCACAATATACGCAGGGATATTGTCAGAACCAATAGACTTTTTGGTATCTAAACTTTGGATTGCTTCAAGCACTTCATTCTATTCCTTCATATCTATTTTTAAGCGTCTGGGGGGGCACGTTCCCCTTTGCTCCCATCTAAATTTGCCTATTTATTTATTATTCATTTCCACACCTCCGAAAATAGCACTACCTATTAGGCCTTTATATCGGGGTTCATGATAACATTTAACAATCAAACTTGCACAAATATCCAAGCCCTGGATAAGGGTGACTTACCCAGGCGGGACCCGTACCCACGGCCTTAGGTTTGGTGGACGAGGACTTTACCCTGTCGTCGCCGAGGTATGTAGGTAGACCAAAGGAATACGATGTGTTACCCCAGTCACGTACTGTTTCAAAGTCTGTGAAAAAAATTGTAAAATGCATATTCTTGGCTTCTAACCAAGGAGAGTTTGGATCAGATAATATGGTAAAAATTGATGTAAATTAGTTATAAATGAACTGTTGGTAAGTAGATTAAAGGTACGCACTCTCTCGAAGGCTGACAGTTGGTCGTCCAACTGATGCAACTCGCTCAGTATTGCGCGCGTGTACTCCGTCTCAGATGCCAAACTCGCCGATTTTTTTTCTTTTCATCAACATAAAAAGTATACCCTTACAAAAACCACATTTGACGTTATTGTTGGTAAGACCAAATGTATAAAACGTGTTTTATACCTTTATTTTAAAATCTGTGAAAAAAATGGAACGCGTATTATTGGCCCCTCACCAAAGAGAGTGTAGAGAAAATATTGTTGTAAAATGATGTAAATTAGCTATAAATAAAATATTTGCTGGTAGCTTTAAGGTACGCACTTACACTGTTAAAAGATAGTCATGGTGTCACTACACGAGCTATATGTATCTTTTAGTGAAAGCTAAATGCATTATTATTTGATGGTAGCCTTAAACAGGTTCTCAATCACGGCTAACTAAAAATTCATTTACATTCGTTATTGAATTGTAATTGGTTGCACGGAGTAACAAAAATTATTATTTTTACATATAATTCCCGTCATGTGGCCCGAAATATGAGCAAAAGATGCATTATTTTTTTTCATCTCCTTCCGTCTTTTTGCGGAAATCTCTTTTTCATAAAGGGCCGGAAGGGACATCATTTTCCGTCATCTAGCGCGGCAAATATTTGCTAACTCCCTCCTCTTGCGTTTCCTTGTTTGGAATATACGCTTTTGAATCCTGGATTCCGTTCAGTTATTCCGCTTCCTGACGAAAAGAAGCGAAGAAGTTCAACCAATTCAGGCGTGATATAGAGTGGAAGTTCGACGCATTGAAACAAAGGGTAAATTCATTCTTCCACGAGTATTAATTCAATAATTTTGGAAAAGTGCAACTACCTTTTATTTCATTAGCCGAAGAACTGCTGGATATGGTGGGTGAGGAGAGGAAACCAACTAAAGGGTGTATGGCGATTTTGGTGGAACTGTGTTACATGTAACATAATCACAGGGACACTAATACTGTATGTTAGTGCGACCCAGTTTACGACACTGTACTCTGTGACCTTTGAGAATGACACAGAGTACAGTGTCGAAACATGGGTGAGACTGATGAAAATTTATGGAGCATAGAATATTATTGTCTCTGTGATAATGCTTCATGAAGGAGGGAGACTTCCACATTAATTTAGGGGAATATAGGAGATTTGAATAAAGGAATGTGCGGGAAAAGGATTCTAAAACCCGTATTATAGGGAAGAACGATGGATAAGCCTTTTGAAAGATGCAGCAAAGTGAGATTTAAATAGAGAGTGAAATGGAGTAAATCTCATTGTGCATTAAAGGGGCAATTCCAATTTAGGAGGGGGTACAGAAGGGTCATATAAAACTCAACGGAAACCTACCTTAATCGGAGGGTAATTAGTAATCGCAATAATTATTGTATATGTTTAAATGCGCTTGGCGATTTATGTAAATGGCCATTAATAGAATCTATTTTTCCCGTATATTTTCAATTTTGATCCTGAAGTTTTGCGAGCAGAACGTCTTTATACCCTTGGTTCTGTACTGTCCGTCATTTTAGTGATATCTATCTTTAAACCCTGGAGAGCTGGGGCATAGCAACAATCCTCTAGCATATCGATTCGTCTCATAACAAATTTACGGTTTCGGGTGTTTGCTTACTTTTTCATTGCAAACATTTCCACTTCGCTTTATCTCATCTGAGCTCCGTTGGATAAAGTTGTTGAGAAAAATCGACCCGCCCCATAGAAATGCATTCACTTATTTCTTTGCATGGTGGTAATTACTCGAACGGTATCTCTTTAAAGATATTTAACGACGTTCTGCCTCAGTGAGAGCTCACCCGTGCATGTCCTAGTCTGGTTCTTGCATAGACTGTCTCCGTTTCTCAATTTCCACATTAGTTTCAGTCGTTTAGGAAGTCCCCTATCGCGTAGCCCAAATAACTCGTTTTGAGCCGTAGAATTTGTAAATGAAATCGGTCTTAATTTAATCGTGAATTGTTTTTTTCATTATGGATTTTAAGCTCGCATCTGAACAACTTGATATTTTGAATAATGCCACCTTGTAACTTGGGGTGAGTTTGTCAAATTTTAGTTGCTCGGGTTGCTTCCCCTTCTATTAACTATGTGAAATATGGTCGCCTGCGTGACAGCTTTTGTCATCAGATTCTGCAGGTTTACATGATTCAATAATCTACTACTTGAGTATTTATTCTTTTTACATAACTTAACTGAGCAATATTTTTATTTATTTCCTTTTGTTAATTTTAATGGATTTACGTAGAATCACCTCTTCATTCTTTTCTCTTTCTTTGTAACCTCAACAAGCTCCAAATATAGAATATTGCTAGCTCCATCTGAATGGGTAGTCGACTGTTCTTTTCTTGTGATTGGAAACTTTGAAGTGGTATAAGTCACATTGAGTTTGTGGAACATTATTCTGTCTCAAGATTGCCACTCATTTTAGCTTTCATCCTCTGTTTATTTGTCTTTTTATTGGTCGATTTGTTTAGATCTAGAGATTTTAGAAATCTTATTCTGATCCATGAAATCGTATTCTTTGTTTTCAAATCTTTTATAATATTAATTATTTTTCTAGTATCAACCCCAAGTATCCTAAAAAACTGAACCGCGGAAGGATATTTATGCGTGAGATGCATAACATTAGTTTTCAAGTAATTTTCAATCGCTCTAAATCGATCATCCATCAAGTTAATTGCTGGAGAAAATCATGAGCATTCAATTTACGCAGTGGATGATACGCCGTATGGAAGTAACTTTTGTTGATTGGGAAGCTGAAGCACTCTCGTATAATTTGCTTCTAATAAGAGCTCAGGGTATTCACTGTATTACATAGCTAAACTTCCGATTTTTTAATCAAGGGATTGCGAGTTCATATTGTGGAAACTTGACGTGATAGATTAAAAAGTAAATTATTTTGTATTCCACACAGTATTTATTTTTAAAAGAATTCAACCGGTTTCGACATTTGATTGGCCATTTTCAAGAGGTGAGGCTTTTTTATTAGGGATATATTTGTTGATTTCACCTCTTGGTTGAGTTTTTAATAAATACTGTGTGGAATACGACTAAGTTTGATTTTTTATCTTTCGATTTTTAGCCTCTTATAATTCTTGCCTTTCTAATCAGCTATGTATTTAGGAGAATATGAAGTTATGAGAGATTATCAGGAATGCTTCTATACCTATGCAGGTGCTTTTCTAATCTCATGAGTCTCGAATTAAAAATGGGAGCTCTTTTGTGATTGGCAGCAGATGGAAGCCTCATTCGATATAAGGTTTTCTTTCCCGTCTTTCGGCAAAGTGATATTGCGAACACGCGAAATTTGCAGCTTTGATTGGGGTGGTAGCCCATTTGTGCTACTACTTGATTTCTCTTGCGATTTATACTTGTTGGACGCTAACTGCAATTCATAATTTTTTCTTCGTATCTATTCTTCCTCCATTATGTCATGTTCTCCTTGTAAGCATAATTAACGTCTGATAAATTAAGTAATCTTTTTCGTGTCTTAACACGTAGCACTGGTTCTCTCCCGGCGTTTCGCCGCCCACAAAAGTTTATTTTATCAACCACGAACCGCAAAAGCTTCAACAAACAGTCTGAGAAAGAGTTCTTCGCTCCATCCTTGTAACCGTGGTGTTATTGATTTTAGGAAGATGAGCCGCATCCTCTGTATACATGTGTGGAGAAGCATCGTCTATCTTCCCCACCAATCTTCCCTGATATTCGTGTCGCCTCTCCCCAAACAAAAAAACTCATTTATTCCCAATACCTTATCAACCAATTCGCACCTAATTCATGTCCCCATCTCCCACGCTTCAATCCCACGCTCCGAGAAATTTTCGTGCGTCCCCTCCCCCTCCTCCGCGACCAGATTTCCTCCAACCCCTACCCCTTAAACCCTTTACTCGTCCCACCCCCTCACCCCCCACCTCTCCTCCCATTGCATATGCATCAACCTTGTCACCAACAGATTACGCCGATGGCCCCTGAGGTTTAATTCCCTCTTTTCCTCCCTCACCCCAACTTCCCGCCTCCCACTCCACGTTCCAATCACGTGGCTTCTATATACCCTCTCTTCCCAAGAGCGGAAAAAAATGTTTATAACGTTTCCCCCTCCCTACCGAAGCCGACATCCCCAGTTCTGTTCGAAACCCGTCCCCTCATTTCCGGATTCACAGCCGTGCCGCAGCCGCCTCGCGTCCTTTTGTGCGTTGTGCGCTGGCGTACCACAGGGTACCGCAAAGGGTCCTATTTCCTTCTTTGCTGCCGCTATCTCTGCCCGTTCTCTTCGGAGCTTTGCTAGTCCATGCTTTCATATATACACTCTCCTAACTTGGCTTCCTTCTCGCATCTTTTAAAAAATTTGGAAGTTTAATGATCGTTATCACCAAACTTCGTAATTTTCCCTTTACTCCTCGCAACACCCTATCAATACTACGATTTCTTTATTTTTTTATTTGATATTAATGTTGAATATTACTTTGTTAATTATAGTGTACGTTTTGCTTACTATTTGTGGATTGTTTTCTTAGTTATTTTGAGTCCATTTTTAATTGTCCTCGTGCTGTTTTTGGACTACATTAAGTAAAAAGAAAAATAAACGAGAAACATTTTATCACACTCGGCATGCTTCGACTTTATTAGGTAATACTCAAACTATATTTAATATTGTTGGAGGGCAAATATACCCTAAGTTAATTTTAAAGGTAACTTTAAAAAATGTTGCTCATACCGACTCATCTCTATCCTCTGATTCTATGATAGTTATCATTTTTGGTATGCATGATATGCATTTCTCTTCATTCTGTCGCTGACTTATATCTCTTTCCCGCATTCCCCGCAAGCCTCTCGTCCATCACAATTCTTAGCATCTTCTAGTCACTTGGTATCTTCATGTTTATCTACTTTCTCATTTTATTACCCTTATACCCTTAAGCAACTTATTTTCCTCCTATGTCAGACATTCTCTCGTCAAGGGTGATTTGATGACGATGAGCTAAAGCAATAAGTTCATCTCACGCTTCCGAACGTGTTAGAGAACCCGAAAAGATTTTACCACGCACTCATTTCTTCCCCTTTTGCTTATTTTACCTTCTCCATTAATTCCTCATTTCGAAAACCTCGGTACTATTTTAAACCTTTTTGCTTTAGGTCCACGCTACCGCATCATACAACGCTGCATCATGAATCAGGTTCTTAACTTGTCTTTCTTTACTTTCTAATTGTTACTTACTTCAACACTTCTGCATTAGGGAAATGTTGCCTGTGTAAACACTTTTTTCTTCCTGATATTTTGAGTCTTTTTTTTTGTTTATCCCTATAGTGAAATCAATTAACTTCATGGTCTTCTTTCCTTATATTACACTTGTCTTGTTTGTTTTAAAAGATCTACGATCCCTGATATTAACTCCAAAAGATCTAGGTCAATCAAACGCAATTAGTGTTGACATATGTGTCAAATACATTCCATTGAATAAAAAGTTTTGCATGTGCAATGAGAGCTAGTGTTTCTTTGAGAATATGAAAGAATATGAAATTTGCTCTACAAATGGACACTCAGGAAAATGGTTACCTTCTACAAGCTTATTGAATTCTACTAGTTTTTGAGATTCTTTTGTGCGCTAATATCGTACATTTTTGAACTCGTATTCAGTTCATAAATAGCGTTTTTTTGCAAATATAACAATAGGTTACAAGAACCTAGAATAAAAATTCCTTCACACACCTGGGCTTCTTCTGGTGTGTCCTTCCCTTTCTGTTTCTCCATTTTAGTCACGGGATTTTCATAAAAATGACTGTCTCTCTACATCTGTTATGTTCTCAAAGCATACCGATATCCATCGTCATGTGGATATGCTTATAGCCATGTGCTTTAATTTCAGTGTTTAAGACCTGGTTACATGATGAATTAGCCCATACGAGTTAAGGTGTGAATGCATTTACGATTTTGGTGCACTGAAACGGAAAATATACGAGTTCATGAACCAACTTAGATCTGGTTCTATTTTCTGTTAATGAATTTGCACAATTTGGGTGATCACTCAGGATATTATTGCGTTATTTATCGCATTCATGCATTAACATTTTATAAATTTTACTTGTTATGTATCGTGTAACGAGCTCTTCGAAACTATCATCTGAGAAATTAATTTGGACCGACAATACATCGAGTATTAACGAATGAAATGGGATTTTTTATTTATTTCATCTTCATATTAAAAACAAAGTTTCGAAAATTTAATTTCAGTATTGAGAAAGTATTTCCCTTTAGCGGAAATTACTAAAAAAAGATTCCTTAGCAGACATCTAGGTACGAGTTCTGCGTTTCGTCTTCCTACTGGGGATATTACTATATATTATACTCGGTAAGGTATTATTGTATCTGTGTTATCCATGTTTACATTAGCTCTTTCTCAGTAAGTTTTAGCAGGTTTTTCCCGCCCCCTTCTTGTGTGGGCATTTTCCTGCAGTGGGTTTATTCCAATAAGGATGAAAGTCAATATCCTTAGGTTTTTCCCAAGTTTGTTCATATCTTTTTAGGCTTGGTACGTGTAACATCGTTCACTATTCTTTTTATGTTGTTTTTAAAAGCATAATTCTCAGTCTTATATGTTAAAATCTTACTTCACATAATTTCAGGAGTAACTTAACAATGACTTCCTCTTACCTCCTATTGTTACCGCGTAACTACGCGGTAAGCTCGAAAGATACACCGGGAAAAGTTTAGTATTTTAATATTAATCAACCATGGACCACGAAAGCCTCAATGAAGAATGTATTGCTTTGAAATTATATTTTGTATGGCCAGGGGTTAAATGGAAGATGGGACTTTCTAGTCCCAATCTCGGTCATTAAAGACCAATTATTATAATTATTCTCTCCCCTATTACCTTCTAGTCCGATCTCTTTTCACTTCGCCCTTACTACTTATTTCTACCATAATTTTTTTCACAATTTCCACCACCCATACCCCGATCCAATGGCCACCCATGGGTGATGATAGCCCGACGAGTGTCAAATGCGATGTGGACGCAGGGGGATGGGCCACCTCGATATATATGTACCCTCAGTTGAGAGCGGCGCTAGTGCACCCCTTATTGGTCACGGCGCCAGGGCCGGCTCGACTTTTTATACGGACGGTGGAATATCTCTCGTATTGGCCTCACAAGCCTTTTGTAGGAGGAAAAAAGGTCGATATTATTATTTTTTTAAACAAGCAAAAAAGATTGTTTTTTTCATTTTTTAGTTTCAAGAGCTCCCTTTCTCCCTTTCTCTCCCTATCTTTATTCGTCTTTCTATTTTATTTTCTTCGCCTTCTGTGTCCTTTCCCTTCCCTCTCTCTCCGCCCTTTCTAATTGCTCCGACGCGGATGAAGAAAAAAAAAACTTGATGAGTTTTTTTTTGTTTTTTCTTTTAAATTCGTAGAGTTTGTAGTGTTGATCGTTATGATCGGTGAGAGCGTAATTTGCTGGGGTGGGAGTTAAAAAAAAAAAGGGTTCAGCCTGGGTAGTCCTGTGCGATAGGTGAGGGTTCTGGTGCAAAGGGAAAGGGGGAGATAGGCTTGGTAAAAGGGAATGCCTGGCGGTGACAAAAGGGTTTCCTGTTGTAATCTCTCTTTCTCACGCAAACCCCTTTCTTTTCCACCCTGAGGCTTGTTTTTGGGGAGATATCAGTGATGAATTAACAACCTCGGTGCACTAAAGATCGCCTCCTCTCTCTAACTCCAGCGACGTACATGTTGTGCCTCGCAAGCTGTCTCCACGAGAGTTTGACGAGGAATGCTAAGACACCGCATGTGAATCTAATTTTAAGTGAGCTCCATTTAATTAAGCAACTATTCAAATTGAGAACCAAAGCCCCGTTCTCTTTATTCTATTGAATTGGGGTGCAGTACTTTCATAACACAGGCCAACAAAAAACATTTGTTTGAAAACTTTTTTTATTTTAATAGCTGATCTTTATAGATTTTTATGTGCCGAATCCAAACCTGGCCTTAGTTTTTTTGTATCACCCATAGTTTCCAAGCAATATGTATTTCGATATTTAAAAAATAATTTCTAATTTTAGTCTAATACCCCTATACGGTATGTTAGGAAATCAATGAAACACTGTGTTACATCATAAAATTGTTTGTATTTACTGTTTAATTACTTACAATAGTAATGTTGCGCGATAATACAGAGTTTACTTGTCAACTGTAATAGGTCTACATTTTTTTCCTCTTTTTTTCCTTGAAGGTTCTTTTGTAGCTTTTTCTGCGATGAATCGCTTGCTGAACTTCCAACTGAAGTACCAACAATAATCCCCCATTATCTTCGTTCATTAGATCTACATTTTCAATTTTATTTTAACTGTAAAAAAAAACTGTTAAATTCTATATATATTGCTTGATTTCATTAATGTAACTGTAAATTGTGAATAAATGGTGGGTGATACAACTTTTTAAGCATCACATTTGAATTCAGCAACTTAAAAAACATAAGAATAAGGTATTTTCGGTAAAAAAGTTTTTTCATCGTTGGCATGTGTAATCATTGCCATGGGTCAACAATGCTAAGATTGGTTTGACGCAGCTCTCCATTTCTCTCTCCTTTCAGCTAGCCTTTTTACAGCGAAGTATTTTTTCACTTTTACGTCCTTTACAACCTGTTGTATGTCATTCATTCTGGGACGAACCTTGCCCTTCTTTCCTTCTAACTGTCCTTCGACGGTTGTTTTTATCAGGCCACCATGCGTCGTAATGTGGCCAACTAAGTTTTCAAATTTTCTCCTTAGGGTTTTAGAAGGGTTATCTTTTCTTCCATTCTTCTTAGAACCTCCTCATTACTCACTCTGTTGATACATTTTTTCTTCATCATTCTTCGGTTGTACCACATTTAGAATGCTTCCACTCTCGACTTATGTGCTGCTGTCAACGTCCAAGCTTACCTAGTAAATGTACATGGTGGGTTGTATTCAACACTATGCCCAAAATATATTTGCCGGCATTGATGTAACTGATCACCATCAAAGTCAACAATCTAAAAATGTATTGACCCAGCTCTTCCGTTCGCTCTCCTATCAGCTATCCTTTTCATAGTGAAGTATTTCTTCTCCTTTATATCCTTCATAATCCATCCATCCATGAGACAGTTTTCCTTATAGTTCCTTAGATTAGAAACTCGTTTCCACGCGTTCCGCGGTTTCCGAAAAATTCTCTCCGTTCTTCAGACAAAATTTTACAAAAATATACAGCATTATGTGGATATCTTGTAAGTTAAAAAAACCGATTCCAGTAGATTCTGGAGACTAAGCAAAAAGTATCATCATTATAAGTCAACAATCCTAATATTGGCTTAACGCAGCTCTCCTTCCCTCTCTCCTATCCGCTGGCTTTTTCATAGTGACGTTTATCTTTTCTAGTTCATCCTTAAAAACCGGACCTATGTAACTCATACGGGGTCGTCCCTTATCTGTTTCCATTCCACACGTCCTTCTACGACTGTTTCCATCAGGACAGACTAAAAATGACGCAGAGGCGTTGAAACCGATTGCGCTTAAGTCATAATGAATTCACTATGATTTTATGTGTATTTGCATTAAAATGGTCAAAGGAGTGGTACAGTTACGAACTTGGCAATTGGGAGGGTAAGATAAGTTACGGCGAAGAGGACACCCTCATTCAGCCATTTTCTGCTAATTTTAAAGTATAAAAAAACGAAAAACTCCCGGCCCTGTTCTCGTGAGTTGGTGACGTCATTAAAGTTCCGCCTTGTTTTTTCTATTACCCAGCGGAAACTACATTCGCCGAACATTCTCACATTCCCATTCCCCAGACAGTTATTAATCTTTCCTGCATTTTCCCCTCACAATACTTCTCTAAACCCCGCAGAGTTGTTATTTCCGATTGCTCTCCGGGAGTATCTTCTACGATTTTATTTCTTTTTCAAATTTTAGTTCTTTTATAAAGGGGTATTCCTTTAGGGTTTTGGGGAGTTAAGAATTTGGCAGGTTAAGATAAGTTATCATGAAGAGAACATTCTCATTCAGCCATTCTCTACTAATTTAAATTATATAAAAAAGGAAAAATTTCTCTTTTTTCATGACGTGACGAAAAAAAGGAAAATTCTCTCTCTTTTCGTGACGTAGTAGTTGGTGAAGGCATTAAAGTCACGGCTATTTTATTCGTATAATCCAGCGGTAAATACATTCGCCGAATATTCTATCCTTCCCATTTCTCAACCAATCATTATAATTTTTCCTTTAATTTTCCCTCGCAATACTTCTCTATACCCCGCAAAGGGTTAATTTCCGATTACGCTCTGGGAATATCTTCTACAATTTTATTTCTCTTTTTAAATTTTTATTCTTTTATGAAGGGGTTTCCTCCCGTCAGGGTTTTGGGGTGGGAGAGACAGAAAAGTGGTCGACTGCGGCGCCGGACTTCGATTTATGGCTCATTAGGGCGTAATTGAATGAATCCCGTAATAATGGCGTCCGGCTGATCGCACATGATGGGTTGGGATGAGAACTGTCCCCCTTCACCCTTACACCCTCGTCCAGAGCAATCTGTCGCCTGGTTCCCCAGAACCCACCCTCGGTTAATTAGGAGCACCTCATTGTGTGTGTGGCTATACATACATTCATAAGCTCATCGAGGGTTGGTCATGCGTGTGAAAAATGAATTTGAATGGTCGGAACTGTATTTAATCCGATATTATATGATTTAGTGATGATTACCACAGCTGGTGACTGTCCTAAATGTTCATTTCAACGCCTGTTAAGATACTGGAGTATTCAGGCTTAATGGGAAGCGCGATTAAAAGTTTTATCACTGGTCGAAAAACTGTTAAATATAAGTAAACGACAAAAACGTTAAAACGCAATATTACTTCTATTTTAATGCAGGTGGAAATTTTTTGTCTATTAATTATATTTATTTTTTTAGAGAATTAACCTCAGTTTAACTTTATCTTGTAATAACTGTTTTTTAAATTTTGTCTCCCCCTAACACCTCGACGGTCATTTTCATCCAATATAAACGTTGCAATGCAGTAAGCATATAGCATTTTTAGTTCTGTAGCTTTTATAAATTATTCTCAGCTTTTTCCTTTTTAGGATACTGTCGTAGTTTACACTGCTAAAAATTATATCCTATTTGTTTTATTTGCTGTCGCATTATTGCTCTAACACATTGTTTATTCGATCATTCTCTTGAGAAGTCCTCATACATAATTCCAGTAACCGCCATTCAATGAAAGAAGACGTTTTCAAAATTATAACTCGGTTAATTAGGAACACCTCATTGCGTGTGTGTGGCTATACATACATTCATAAGCTCATCGAGGGTTGGTCATGTGTGTGAAAAATGAATTTGAGGTGGTCGAAACTGTATTCTTAATCCGCTATTGTATGATTAGTGATGATTACCACAGCTGGTAGGTGCGGTGTAAGAAAATGCTCATTTCAACACCTAGGAACATCGTGGAGTGAACAGGCTCAGTGAGAAGTGCAATTAAATAATTTTGCACGGAAATCACATAATTTGGTCCAAAAAATTTCAAATGCTAATGAGAAAACGGATTTTTTTGTATTTTTTGTATTGGTGGTTAACGAGGAGGATATTTATTCAGGAGGTCAAATATTTATTTTTTGATAAAAACTACTTCATTATAATTTGGTCTTTTTCTTACTGTTTTCTTATCTATATCCCTATCGCCTCGACGATTTCATCATAGTATTTTTATCCTACACAAAAATAACTTATAGTAATGTAGTAAACATATTGCAATTTTTAGTTCAGTAGCCATTGAAGACGATTCCCAGCTCTTTTCTTTTTAGGCCAGTGGCCGGTTTACATTGGCAAAACATATCTGCTACCTGTTCTAATTTATTGCATTATTGCCTCAACAAACATTTTATGCCATCATTTCTTTGAGAAATCACCATAAAAAATTCTGGTGACCGTCATTAAATTAAAGAACTAGTTTTCGAATTCTAGAAAATCTTCACTCAGGATAAAAGTATTGCAAAGACCGAATTTATTTTTCGGTCAGTGTCGGTTTATTTATTTGTAATGAAAATGGGTATGATGGGCCAAACAGTATTCAACCCGTTACTGCAAGGTTTAGTGATGATTACGGCAGCTTAATGCCATAGTCTGAGCCAAATCTCAATTTAACGGTCGGTAATTATGAAATGATATGGAATGACTCGATAAAAATTTCAATTATGAATGCTTTGAATTTCGTATCTGATATCAAAAAATATTCAGATTCCAATTCGAAAATGGACGTTTACTTCCATTTTTGATGTTCAGAGGGCAATTATTTCTGTCTCACCAATTTTTATTTGCTTCAATGGAACTTTTATTTAGCGTTTTACGGAATGGCAAACATGAATGTTATTCTCCAAAGGAGATTCTCCAAAATTCCTGTATCGCGTTTAATAACAAGTACCCGGCTAATGCTACAAGCGGCTAACAGTTATACTAATTACTTCTTCATTCCGTGGTGCATGCAAAAGTCAACACAAGGGTTGTAAATATAGAATAATTTTTCTCAATGTAATTGAAATATTTAAATAATTTATACTGCTTCAAAAATTTAGTGATAATGTAAGGAATAACAGTTGTTCTGGTTACTGCTATTGCTGGTGTACATTTATTGCTTTTGTATCTTTCTCACATTGCCGGTTTTAACGAAAGCTTCTTTTTTTCAATTTTTTCTCACAAATGTGATTTTACATTTGAGTAACAGTTATTAATAGCTATTTTTGATAATTTATATTATATTAATAATGAATGTTGTTTGGGGTAGGTTCTCTTGCAAGCGCTTCATTTCCTCTCTAATTGATGCCAGAGCAGATACCATCATTGATTGAAAAGACTCTTTCCGCTAGCATTAACCCATGTTTGAACCCTTTTTACATCATATAGCGCAAGATAGCGTCGATTTCTAAAAAATGAATTTCTAAACTCTTGAAATACCATTGTAACTCACGAATAACTCATACCTTTATAGTTCCGGGAATTCTTGCGTGAGTGTAATGAAAAGATCCATTGAAATTGCGTGTACTTTCATCATATGAATTCGCGTGTTTCAAGTTTGATGTGATTCTAATAATTTTTCCCTGCCATTCAAAATCATTCTAGACGGAAGACCGAATCGGTGAATAAATGAACAGTTTCACTACCATTTTTCGAATCAGTGGTCAGTGCGTGTCCATTTGAGAGAAGAAATCACTCGCTAACTTTCAAGTTATCGACTTTCGGGACCACATTGTTCCTCGAAATATCCTCATCGAGTTTATCCCATTCCGCGCAAACACATCACAATTGGGGAGAGGCAATATTTTTATATAACTTTTTTCCGAATGTTTCCTCACGGCCCTGCAGTCATGGACAACCAGTTGGGAGTCATATGACTACGACGACGAACTGCAGTGCAGCAAGCTCAGCTTCTTTCAATAATCATCCCCGCGTCCCATTGTCACCCGGCCATGTGTTCCAGCCAATACTTCACAAGTGAGCGAACCCCGTTCGTCTGCGCACACTGTGCCGGCCGGCCGGTTAGTCCCCGTTCCGATGGATTGAACTGCACATGTTGTCACAGCTGTTTTATTTTTACCCCCACCCCGTCGTATCACGGCAATGGTAGACGCATACCACCCTCCCCAATCCTCCCCGTTAACATCCCCCGACCGTGCGCTGGGTTTTCTCGAATGAAAGGGCGCCTCCCCGTGGTAATAATTGATGCGAGAAACAAAATAGGATCAAACTGTCGCAGCTTTTGCCGATCCGTCGCGTGGTTCCGCCGAAAAACGGTCCTTCTCCACGGTAGTATACCCTTAACATCCATACCCTCTCTCTCTCCCACACGAAGCATTCCCCGATGAATGGAATAAGCGGTGCACCTGCGTATGTGTGCCCGGTCAAGCCGGGTGATGATTGTCCCTGCATTCGGGACTTGTTTTATGCAGGATGCTGCGACGATCATCGGCGGAAATTTTTAACTCTCACCCCACCGTGGGGAGCGGGTTGGCGATTTTTTTTGTTTTCGTCCACTTTCAGTGCAGGTATTTGGGTTGGTATCGAATATTTTTTGTGAGGCGATTCAGCGGCGTGAAAATAACATTTTCATACGAATGAATCATAGTCCCAACGGCAGGAATATTGGTAAGGTTTTAAATTTTGCACTCCCTGACGCCTGTGAGTATTTTGAGAGTTTTTGTATTGAATTCACCCTCAAATTACCGTCACCTATGCGTAAAGAAGGCTAGAGTTAATTGAGTGCTTTCAAAACTGTAGATTAATTCGCGAAAACCGTATTTGGGGATGAAAAAGGACTTTTATCAGAGGGATAATATGTTTTGATAAAAACTAATTTTCCTTATTTCACTCAAAACTCCATTATCAAATTACTATCTTCTCAAACGGATTTTACTCGCTTTATATCAAATAGTTTTTTAAGCAAATTGATCATTTGAGGGCCTATCTTTGATGCTATTTGAACGAGCCTTGTACGATGTGAATTTCACCCCTCCAATTTAAGTTACGTAAATGGCAGCAATAATAATCCTGTAGCATTATTGACTGTTTTTCATCATTTGTCATTATTTCACCTTGTCATACCTTTCCTTATGTGAAGAAAACAATACTCGTATATTAATAACCGTGCTAGTTTCTTTAACTACGTATCTTGAGTGAGCAGAATTGAATTCGAACCACCATGACACTACATCGAGTGATAAGACATGTATTTATATGAGTCATTTTTACTCTTTTAGCTATATTATTTGAAGGTATAAAGATGCTTGGTATTGACCATGCTAATGGCAGTACCACCTTACCTGACATATAATATGCAGTCATTAAATTGTTCCTTTTGTTTTCACATCAAAATTCTCAAATGTAGGATGTACACATCTAGAGTACTCTGGTGGAGATAGCGATGAAAAATTCGAGTTTTAATAGTCATAAATTGGGGAAATCGAGTACAACTCGTGATCGAGATCTTCGAGTTTCGATCCAAGCCCAATTTTTCAATTTCGATCTGGACCAGTTTGTTTGATCTCAGAGCGATCTACAACCGGCCCATTGTAACGTCATCGATCCTCAACAGGTATGTCACTCAGTCCTCAAGAAAGCATCTCATTCAGTTAATTTTGCTTAAAAAGTTTTGTGAAACCGAATTGTTCCAAGCGGTGATACCGAAACTTTAACGTGCGTGCATTAGTAAATTTTTATGTTCATGCTTGAATCCTAAGAAGATTTTTTCTACTACTCAGATGTGCATTTTGAGTGTTTTTAGAATCAATAATAAGCATGTTTATGTATTAACTTAAATAAAAGATTCGTCAAATTTTTCCTTTAATCGGTCTTTTGGGTCAATTTACGATTTTTTAAGTCGACCTTCTCATTTAGATTTAAAGTTGAACTCTCGAAAAATCGTTTAAGTACTTGAAAAATCGACTACTCGAAGAAAGGATTCTTGAAAAATCGATTGATAGAAAACTCGATAGCTCAAAAAGTCGATTTCAATCGAAAAATTTTCCATCTCCGTGTTTTGCAAACTTTGGTCAGAAAGCTAAGTTGAAAAATCGGAATGCCGCGCTTCATCTTCTCCGCGCGACAAAAACTCCGACATTTACTCCGGCAAGTCGGCGGTGGGAAGACGTCGATCCTCCGCACGTATACATATATTTCATTGATTTGGTCCATCCGCCGCCCACCCCAACCTCCAGGCCTCTTCCAACCTCGGTTTTCTTTGATTCTTCGGAATGAGTAGGGGAAAAAGGGAGGAAGGGGTCTTCAGCGGGATGGAGTGCTTTCGAAGCCAGCCTGCACTTCGTTAAAATTGTGCGCTGTGACGCAAAGGAAGGGGAAAAAATTAAAAACATATAAATAACTTCAACAAACTCTCCTCTTTGTGTGTCACATTCGGAAGACTGTGGTATGACAGATGGGTTTAAGGGGAAAGGGGGTAGGAACTCGACGTCTAGGTAAATTATTTTTTTAAATTTAATTTCTGCCATTAAAATGTAGGGGAGTTGAGACAGTAAAAAAAATATGCATACATTTATATGAGGGGGGTGAGAAGCCAAGTGGTACAAGTGATATTCTTTTTAAACAGAGTAAGGTACCGACATTAATAAAACAAATATACAAAAACTTGTTGTCCAAGGGATACGAGTGAGTCTATGTTCTGTACTAACATAGAGTGGAAAATCAAATGTACTACTAAATTCGTGGATCTCACAATTTCCCGGGTTTTCGCCGCGTTTTGTTGTTAGAGGTGACGACAGTTTCACCAGGATTCAACCAGGCGTCTTCAGGTCGAAGTGATGATTTCCGTTCACGCATTAATTGATGCGCCGCAGGCGCGTTTCAGCTGTCCCGGTGAACCAGTTCGCCCTAACCAGCCAGTTGAAAATTGATTATAAATTGATAATTATCGTTATGCGCAAGTGTTTGTATTTTGGGGGTAGTGTTCTGTTCGTGCGAGCAGAAACTTATAACTAATTAATGAGTTGAGCTTACAATATTTAGTTTTGATTACATAAAATACAAGTTTGATTACATAGAAATATAAGTCATTGTTATAATTATTATTATTATTTTCCTTGTTTAATTATTCATTGCTTTGAATAATTTTCTTTCTTATTTTTATTTTATTTTTTAATTCTATTATATTTATTTATTTTTTCTTTATTTTTTATTGTTATTATTTTATTATTTTTTTCTGCAATTGGTAAGGATTTTTTTACACATGGAACATTCAAACATATCGATGGCTAAGTTCTAGCAACACGTATCTCAAATTCAACCGGTTTGAGACAGGTATCTTAAACAAAGTGTGATAACATCAAAAAATAAAATACAAGCAAAAATAAACTCTTTGTTTGCAAATGAATGCTTCTTTTTCAGTTTTATGAATTTTTGGTTTGTAATTTCAGTGTACAAGTGAAGCAAATTAATCGTTTGTTTTGCTTTCCTGAAAGGTTGCTATTTTTGAGGTACGTGTTGTTAGAATTTGGCCATCGATATATAATACCTTTTAATGTTGATAACTATTTCTACAAGACCGTCTGCTCTATTGACATTCTTGGGCGTTTTAAAGGTCTCTGAATGTCTCGGGAAATGGAGAGATCCAGGAATTCTGAACGCCACGGAAGACTAAGACACAACAATACTACTAAATGCGTAGTTTATCACGTTTATTTTCTTTTCCAAATTTGTCTTCCTAACTCTGTTTGGAAAAAACAATTACACAACTATAACCAAGGTTAGGTACACGCAATATAGAGCACAATGAAAGACATAATAGTGACTTTTATTCCTAACTCCGAGGAAGGTGATAGTGCCACCGAAACTTAATCGTCTGAGTCTTTTTCCACACTATGTCAGCACAGAACAGAGACTCACTAGTGTCCCTTTGCCAACAAGTTTTTATTCACTTCTTTTATTAATTTCTGTACCTAACTCGGTTCAAAAAGAAAATAACTTGTACCACTTTGCTGGCCGGAACGCAAGAGAGAAGCCAGAGTGTCTGGTCGGTTAAATAACAATAGGAGATTGGAGGGAATATTTATACATATTCCTCGGAGCTAGGAATAAGAGTCACTCTCATTCCAAACTCCGAGGAATATGTATAAATATTCCCTCCAATCTCCTATTGTTATTTAACCGACCAGACATTCCGGCTTCTCTCTTGCGTTCCCGCCAGTCTTGCATCAACAATCCCCAAAACCCCGGACAACCACTCCCCCGCTTATATCTTTTTTGGTACGAAGTAACGGTTAAGGAAAGGGGTGTGGGTTATTTCCCCTTCCTCCTGTTACCCCCCCTCCCTCCGCATCCAGTACGAAGCCGCGCCTCCGAGTACTACTCTTTGTTATTCCGATCACAGATGGCGGGGTCCCCTCGACTTCCTAACCCCCAATCCTCCCTCGTGTTCCTCCCCCACGTTTCTCAACCCCCAGCCCTGTTAACCCTCATCTTGGAGTTTAAAAAAAACCTCCCCCACAACGTTCTAAATGCCGTGAGCGGCGTTTGAATTTCGCAAAAGGAGAGTAATATTTCACGAGGAGGATGTCTATTTTTTATCACGATGTCGCGTTAGATTTTATATCGTGTTCTTTTACTGTAATGGATTCTCGGGCTATCTTTAATGGCCAGGGGTTAGAAATGTGTGATAGCTGACTTTCCATACAACAAGTCATGATCTCGAGAAAGATTCCCCACTTATGAGGAAAATTATCTTCACTGATGCATTCCTTTGATACTGTAGGGCATTTTGGTGCAGGTGCTAACCCAAAAATGTTATTATTATCAGAAAACACCAGGAATTTAACTATTTAATAAATATTCTTATTTTCGCATTAGATTTGATGTCCTCTAATGTTATTGTTATGGATTCTTGCATTATCTTTAATGGCCAAGGGGTGGAAATGTGTGCTATCCGTCTTTTCATCTCAAGAGTCATGTCCACGAGGTTGATTCGCTATTGATGAGGGTGATTATCCTCCTTGATCTTTTTTTGTACGCTTGGAGTTTTTGACGAATCGCGCAGCTTTCCGTGCTATTTTATTAAGTTCAGGGATCAAGTTTTTCTGTACTGGATCCCGTAAGCTCGCCGCATATTCAATGTGTGGCCGGACGAGTGCGAAGTGGCACATCTGTTTTTATTTCTCATCCGAAAATCTTCCCACAATACGCTTGACGAATCCTAACTTCTTCAGGGCTATGCCGCATATTTCCTTACATGTTGCCCACGAGGAGTTTGCTTACCCTTGCCTGGAAGTTACGATCGAGGTTATCGTCTTCACTTCGTCTGTTGCTCCGTCGTACTATGGTAGACGTGATCACGGGAGTATAATAAAGGAAACAAACTACAAAGCACAGAGATTTAAACTGTCGTTATTTTCTCATACTATAAATGTTAGCAACGGTTAATTAGTCAATTATTAATCGATCAATAGAGTTAATAGCGTTACTCACTGGGTCGACTCATTGCATATTTTTAATTTCTCCACCGTTCATGAATCCTAACATCTTCAGGGCTTTGTCAAGAATATTTCTTACGTGTGTTCCCCACGATGTGTTCGCAGTTATTGTAACTCCTAGATACTTCATCTTTCATACATTGGAGTTCCCACTTCGTGAAACAAGTTTTAACATTCTCCCTTCTATTATGCCTAGATCCGTCTATCTTCCGCCTATAGGCTCATAGGATTGTCTTCTGCGGCGCAGCCCCCTTCGAAAAACCTTAGCGGTTTACCCTACAATTAGGATGCGGAGAACGTCTTACCGGAAGTTGTCCGTAATTTTTTCTATCCCCACCTCATTTATTCATCTCCTTCCCCTCCCTCAGATCCATATCTCCGCGGAAAAAAAATTCTTCCGCTCCTCATTCCGTAACCATCTATCCATCTTTCCCCAGTCTTTCGTTCGCGTCGGCCCTGTCCTCCGTGGTAACCATTCTCTTTCGAAACCTCATCGCTTATCCGCTTCGGAGATGGGGGAGGACGCTTGGGAAAAAAATACGTAGGAAAAAAAAGAAGGGAAAATTCCGCACGCCATTTGCATCTCTTTTGTTTTCCACCCTTCCCCCATTTTCGTTCGTCTTTCGTCCCGCGATTGAAATTTTGTGGTATTATGCTGCATAAATAAAAAAAATCCGCCGCCTTTTTCGAAGCGGAAATGGCTATTCAATTAAAGGAAGGGGAAAAGGGAGTGTGTCTTTGAGGTATTTACATTTTTATTCTATTCTCGCTCAATTTGGTCCTCTCGAAACAATCCCGTTGCTTTGGGTGCTCTCTTCATTGAGTTTTTGGGTTCGTCTCTGGTTTTCTCATATTCCAGCGATATCGATTATGCATTAAGGTGGGTGTTTTTAATGTGCGGTATCTCCCCACCGTTATACAGGGACATTGAATCTCCCCGTCTATTTTGCTTAGGATATCCGAAACATAAAGCAACGATATTCATTCATTAAAGTTTGTGTGTTGCCAAGCTTATATAACGCTCGTGCCTATAAAGTTACCTCCGCCGGGAAAAGATTCCATACCGCCAAAATATGTTTAGACTAATGGTGGTACAAAGAGCTCGTTTCATGGCTTCGACAATGGGTATCTGTAATCGTTTTTCTTTTCAAAAAAATAATTAGTATTAATTTGTTCTGAGTTGTAGTAAAGTACTGAGTTGAAATAATAGAGAAGAAGAGGAAAAAAGTTCACTAGAGGCCACGGGTAATTCCCATAAGTTATCTTACGAGCAAGAATTTTTTTCGTTTTACTTCTTGACTTTTGGTATTCAGCGTGAGAAACAGCGTGAGTCACCCAGTGTATGTACCTTTGCACATCCTTTGTGAGCACACTATAATGTGAATACCACTGAGATGTAAAATTGTCCGATTTGTCATAGACTAGAATCAGTTTCCCTCATTGGAGTGCAGAATAAACTTTTTAATCATACGTCATTATTTATTATTTCTATTATGTATTTATCACCCCAAAAACAGCTCTATTTCGCCACCGCTAGCGATTCATTTTTAAACATTATGTAGGTTGATAGACTTTTTTTGTAGATAGGCATTATGTAGGGTGATTTTTAGGATTCCCTTCCGGTATAAAATTTGATTTAATGATTATAAAATATGTATTTACTAATCTGCCTTGATAATTAGAATGTGCTTTTTTATACTGTAATATATCCCACGTGGAATTATCTAGTTGAAAAGTATACATCCAAGCAGTGCAATCAATTGACTTCTTTGAATCACATAGTGGCGTTGTAACCAGAGCTAATAGATATATTCTATTTTCGTTTAGAGACGGTGCCATTTCAGGACCAATCGCTAACTTTAGAACAAAGGCTGCAGTCGAGATTTTTCGCAAAAAATGCCCAAAGGAGAGCAGAGAGAAAGAGAATTAAGGGCGTTGGGTGACATTTAGAGCATTGGACACCTTCCACTCTCTGGATTCACTTTGGTAACCGTTGCGATCTGTGCGCTTGAAGTAGATTGATGGGGAAATATTAAGAGCAATTCGCTTGCCCTTAAAAGCACCTCTCGGCTCAATTGCCGGCTTGAGTATCGGCGTGAAAATTGAGACGCGAATTATTGTCCGTAGCGTTTGGGCTCGTGCCGTGAGAGACTTTTGAACAGCAGAGGCGCGAACGAAACGGTCCTGGCCTGTCACCGTCAATAACCATTCACAGCGCGTTCACGATACAACAGATAGGGGGCGTGCGGACACGCGCTTGAACGTGACCGATTGTTAGACGAGCCGATACAGAGAGTGTTCCAGTCCACGTCCTGGGCATTTAGACGTTTCTTGATTAATATAAACAGCAGATGGTAATTTCCACACTTTGAAAAATAACACCACTAAGGACCATTATTATGTCTTTATCAATCGTAAAATTACCTTTAAATGATTTATAAAGTAAAGCTATGGTCGCTGGCGGATATGTGTATTAAGAGTGGAAATTACCATTTGATGTTTATATTTTATCTCAGGTATATCGCATTTCCTTATCGAATATATCCTTATATATCGCTCATATTCTTATCGCATAACTCAAGCCTGAATCGGTTTCATAATTTAGACGTTAATGTTCATGTCTAAAATGCAGTACATTATGTGAAAATTGATGCCCTGGTACTTAACTAAGTTACTGGAAGAAGCTAAGGCCTTATCATTGGCGTATCCAGTGCACATTTTTGATGTGATGATAAGGTTTTAATATATTTCTAGCATTCCGAAGGGGGATCAGGTTGGTGTGGTGGTTAGAGTACTGGCTGCCCACCCTGTGGGCTCAGGTTCAAATCCCGGAGGTGGCAGAGTATTTTCGGAGACTGTCCGATCCCTCCTTGAGTGTTGTGTGAAGGACATTTCAATCGCAACACTTACGTCCATCGGATGGGACGTTAAGCCGTGGTCCCCTTGGCGCCTTTCGTTAAGAGCAGGCTAATTCCAACGCCGGGTTTTTCTCCACCCTTCCTTCCATAGCCTTCCCTCATGGGTATCGGGTTGGTGTGGTGGTTAGAGTGTTGGCTTCCCACCCTGAGGGCTCGGGTTTAAATCCCGGCTGTGGTAGAGAATTTTCAGAGACTGCCCGGTCCCTGCGTGAATGTTGTGTGGAGAATATTTTAAGGACAACACTCCGTCCGTCGGATGGGACGTTAATCCGTGGTCCCCTTGGCGCCTTTCATTAAGGGTTGGCTAATGCTTACGCAGGATTTCTCTCCACTCTTCATCACCTACCCTTCCCTCATGGCGCAAATAACCTAAGCTATCGGTCGCCACCTCCAAATGCCATACCAAGTATTACGAATATTATTTAACTGTAAACACCGATTCAACCCCTTAGGTAGCCAAAGTAGGCGTACATTCTAATTGTTTTTGTTTCTATCTACACAAATATAAATTGATATTTAACTTAAAATTTCCACGATAAGGATAATTTCCATTGAAAATCAAATTTATTCGTATAATGTACATATTTCTAAATTTATTATACAAAGTAATATGTATTATTCGAGTGTATCTTTTTGTCCTTTTTTTCAAATGTTTTTTCGGCCACAGTTGTAATGATCGTATTTAGAGAAGTAATCATAGCATTAATAATCAATCAGTAATATCAGTACCTAATCTGACATCGTACATGTGTGACATCATCATCCAAGTACATGGGCGAATCCAGGATTTTTTCTTGGGGGAGGTTTCAAGTGTCTGACTGGTCTACTCATATTTGAGATTAAAAACAAAATGCAACAATTACTCTAGAAAATATTCTCTTTATTTTCATATGAAAGTTATTAATATTAAATTAAATGATTTAGGCTCCGTAATGCACAAAATAAAACGCACATAATGATAACCGTATTAAAAATATAGTCAACTTTTTAAGCGTCTGTGGGGGGGGGGGCAAGTGCCCCCCCGTAATTCGCCAATGCCCAAGTACAAAAGCGCGATGGCATTTTTCACAGCCCATGAAATTCCATAAGTGTAATTTTCCGTTAAGTCAAAATTCCTTAAATTTTAGCGATTTTTAAAAATTGAGTTTTTAAGTGAGTGTGGAAGCTTGCGTGGTAGACTTAGGCGAACCCACTGAAAATAATGTCATTACCTCGAATAAATACAGACGCTGTGGCGGAAGCCAACTTAAACTTGACAAAGAGCACCATCGATGGCGAACGATGGACGGGCTATTCAGTAAGTTAAAAGCGATCGCCGTCCAACGCGGCCTATCGTCGCAAATCTAAAGCACCCACAACGCGCGCACGGCCGGAGAAGAGTTGAAATGCACTGAGCGTCCGAGGGAAACCGGCGAATCGCACCGAGAGAGAGATATATAGAGAGAGAGAGAGGCTGCTTAAAAAGAAGTTCGACCGTGAGCCCACGCGGGAGAGTTAGGCGCCGTTGTCGGAATATATTGGTGTCGACGGGGGAATCTATTTCACTCACGCGGACCCCTCTTTTGTCCCCCCCCCCCACACTACAAGCAGTGCGTCCCTCATGTGTTGTACCCCCAACCCTGGCGCAGACAGCGGCTACGCCCAGGGAGTATAGATCCCCTCTTTCTATGGTAGAAGCGTTCCGCTCTGCCAAATCTGTCCGAGTCGAGTCTGTGCCCTGCACGCCAGGCTCTTGTTTTCGGTCGACAGCTGCGTGAACATCTCGCGAAATTAATTTCAGATTAATTCCGGGCGCCTGGTCCCTGCACTGTAGCACCCACTGGTGTTCCTATTCCTCTCACACTCCTGGTACAATCCTAAACCGCCCCCGCTTCTCTTTCGTTCGAGTAGCTATTTCGTCTCACGCCACATTGTTTCGTTCAATTCCTCCCTCAAACCCCTAAAGTGTTCTCTTTGTCTTGCATTCCCTCGAAAACAGCACTGGAGCCGCGTGTTTGTCTTGCTTGTCCTTTTTGTTTGGAGAGGTTTCAGGCCGACACAGCTCCGCACCGGTCTTCTATAAAAGGGGGAGTTGAATAATAATTCGATGCCTTTTTTTCTCCCTATCTCTCTTATGAAAAACGAAATGCGGAGGCCGCGTATTAAAAAGGAGACGCGATATTTTATACAGGTGGAATCCTATCGTGGGGTTGGCCGTATCTCTTCCCTGCAAGCCCTGCACGTTTCGTGGGGCGGACGGAGTTTTAATTGCGTTTGCAAATGCGCATTTCATTTCAATTTCGCACGAGTGGTGATGAAAGATTTTCGTTATGCATCCACATTTGTGCAAGGCGCCGTCGTGCAAATATATTGCATCCCTTGTTTTAAAGAATTCATTATATTTGCATGCAGGCGGAGCATATTTTTGTCTTATTATTTCGAGGTCGAAATATCTCTTTTCTTCGATGCATTTTGGAAAAAATGCATAAATAATAAAAAATATATATAAAAATATAAAAATTCACCGTGTACATTGAAAACATCGAAATCGTAAATCGTCAGTTGAAATGTATCGTTAGTATTCTAACGGTTTAGGTAGAGTGGCATGTAGTATTTTAGAGGTATTATAATGAACTTTTCACGGGGTACCCACCGGGTTAAAAACTCCATTTCTCCCTAGATTTTGAGCTCCGATTCGGGGCTCATCCTCTGGGTCGCAGAGTGTCGTTCTATAACAAAAAAACATCGAAACTCAGCAGCCATGAATATCAGCCGCGAGTCAAGGCTCGAAACTTCAGCAGAAATATAATTATTAACCCGGCAGAAATCCCGTGAAAACTGTGTCCACATAATTCACCAGGAAAGCTTCAAATCTATTCTATCATTATGCACTTCCCTCTGCAATTCGCAAATAGGTCTGTTTAATTCTACCTAAATATCCAATTCTCTTCCTTCCTCTCCATTGTTTACGCAGCTTTCTACTCTCAAACACTATTTTCAACATCCCCCCCAGGTACTCGCTCCATCTATACCTTTTGTCTCCGTATCTCATCTAGAAAATGCGTCTCCTCACCCAACATGCCCAGCACTTCCTATTTCCCCTTTCTTTCCGTCCACTTTACCTCCTGTATTCTTCTCTACAACCACATCTCTAACGCCTCCAATCTTCTCTCATCCTCCTTCCGAAGTGTCCATCTTTTCGCACCCTCTAGCGCTACACCCAAGTTAGAGTCTTCACCAACCTTTTCTTTAAACTCCGGCAAAACGATCTACTCAAATGCTGAAATGCTTTTCAGTAAATGGACTTCTAATTATTGGGTTTTAAAGAATTCAATATGAACAAATTTGCATGCGGGTATCATACTATTAATGCATTCGGATGTTTATACGTGAAAAACTGCAGGGAATATGATGGGTCTTGGAGAAGTTGACTCGATAAAATAGTAGACATCGATTTAAAATAATTAACTCCTTCAATTTTTAACTATTCAATTGCTTCGTTATCTGATTTATTTATTGACGCGTTTGAGGCGTGTCATAAATAAAATGGTTTAAATTTTATTTGATACATTTTTTAGCTCACGTAATGATCGTATGGGCACATACTTTATACTGAAACACGGTATGAATGTGTAAGTGTTCATAAACTATGATAAATATGCAGTCTCTGTTGTGATACGTTTATAGCCTCAGATCATTCTACAATAACGAGGTGCAAATAGAAAAAGGCATAAGTTATAGACTCAAATATGGCAATAATAGTAAAAAAAATAATATAAAATATGGTATTTCCTGGAGTATAGGTCATTTAAACAAAAGTTAGCAGCCAACGTTTCGATTTATTTTCTTAAATCATCTTCAGGGCTATGTTAGAAAAAGTGTGAAACAATATAAAATACAGAGAATAAGACGATACACAATATTTATACATAAAGAAGGAACAATTGGTTTTTTTATATAATACAATATAATTTAAAGAAATATGTATATATAAACATATATATAAGAACAGAATGTAATATACAAAAAATTTTGACATACCTCTAAACTTTGAACATATTTATTTATGTTTTATTTCTAAGGTATTGCCACAACCTAGGTTACCATTAATTTTGATGTATTAAATAAAAATAAATTTTGCTGAGGTTCGATGTCTGTTTTTTTATTACAACAATTTTTCGTTTTTGAAATATAAACCATTTCCTTGAAAAGTCTTTTTTTCAATATAACTTCATGATCTAAAATTTCGGCGTTCTCATAATCAAAACTATGGCCATTGCTTATGCTATGGCTAGCAAGAGCACACAAAGTTATACCACCTTTTACTGTTGATTTATGTTGTGATATTCTATTTTTTAAATATTGTGATGTTTGTCCTATATAACAAGTGTCACAATCGAGGCAAGAAATTTTATATATTATATTACTGTTTAGATTTTTAGGGGTTTCAGATTTTATTTTTGTGTATAGGAGCTTGTTTAGAGTGTTATGATTTTTGTGTGCAATTTTATAATTTATTTTTTTGAATACCATCGTAATTTGTTCAGATAATTTACCAATATAGATGATTCCACGGTATGGGGATGTTGTATTTGCTGAATCATTTTTGTTTAGTGAATTTTGAGTACGTGAAAATCTAGTGTTGTTTTTGTGAAGTATAGAATGAACAAGTTTCTTTGGAAAATGGTTTTTATTTAGAATATCCTCAATTATTTTAAGGTTTTTTCCGTGAAATATATTATCGCTCAAATTCAGAGCTCTAAATTTTAGCGCAAGTGCTACATTTACTTTATGTTTAAGAGGGTGATGTGATTGGAAATTTAGAAATCTGTCCGATTTGTGTGGTTTCTTCCACCAGTCTACTTGAATGGATCCATCGTGATTTCTAATTGTTAGCATATCAAGAAATGGTAGAGTATTATTTTTTCATATTCTATTGTAAATTGCAATTTAGGGTGGAAACTATTAAAATAATTTAAAATGGTGTCTTCCTTGGTGTCATTGGGAAGTGCTAAATATAAGTCATCAACAAACTAGTAAATGAAAGGAATTTTGAAAGGCAAGCTAGTGATTACATTGTCTAAGAGATGGTTCATCGTCAACTCAGCTAAAATGGTCGCTACTGGGGAACCCATGGGAACTCCATTTTTTATTTGATATTGACGGTCCTTATATTGTAGCTTAGTTTTTCATGATCATCATTCATTCTGGTTTCAGTTAAGTGCGTTCAATTTTTTTGCGGTCCTTTTTGTATGCAAACGAAAATGTAAGGATCATTTATTTCGTCGCAATGGTGGGGTGACATTTTATTCTCCCGAATCATTCATTATTTTTCGTTCTTCCACGAAATTTTTTCAGAATCCTTTTTTGTGTTCTTCTGAACATTTTTTCTACAAGAAAGAATTCACTGAGTCCTCTCTTAGCATAGAAGTTACCCCGAACGCGGGGGTTATGTTCCGCAGATATATAGGCTTAAATTCACTCTTATGGGGCTGGTATGATCTTCCTCAATAAGCATCTATATACGACCTCGATGTCTACATTTATTCGTGAGCCGCTGAGACCTTCATAACAAAGAAAGCACTGGCTGAAGAGGGTATTACAACCTCCAAATAGCAAGTGTCAAGTGAAAATGAGTCTAGTAGCATTCAGCCGGTGTAACTTCAAATGGGCGCGATTCTGCGTTTGAGGGAGTATTGGTTACGATGCTTCGGTGCCTGAACCAGAACCAAAATTTCCATTAGTCTCTCCAAAGAAACCGTGTGTAATCGATCATCATACTGCGATCGGCAATGCAGGATGTCGATTTGATAAGCCCGTGAATTAGCCGTGTGCATGTATTTGGAGGCGGTCAAGATTTGTACAACTTGGACTGAGTTCTCTACTCTATCAAACGTATGCATCCTCTCGCATGTAGCAAATTTGATCTCTGCGTTATGTCCAAATGTTTACGGCATAGGCGGATGTAGGGGGGCACGGGGGCACGTGATCCCCCACTCTCAGACGCTTAAAAATTTAGAGATATTTTTAATGCTGTTATCATTACACTCGTTTTTTATATTACGGATCCTTAATCGTTTAAAATCATATGAATAACTATCATATTAAAATAAAGATAATATTTTGCATAGTAATTGTTTTCTGTTGATTTTAATCTCAAATATAAGAAGACCATTTGCCGGCAAACCCCCACCCCAGAAACTGGATCTGGCTCTGGTATATGGCCTTGATGTTCCCATTGATCCAAGTGCTACGCAGAACCGTAAGACGAAGGAAGCATTGCCTAGATGAAATATTGTATCTGCACAGAGCAAATACACAATAAAAATTAATCTGGCCACGTCGTTTTGAGCCCCAAAAAGACTACAAATGTGTATGTATTATTCGCAAGAACGGATGTGGGTTGAAAGTACATACGTACCTCACAATGGGGTAGTTTCCTTCATCAAAGAAAACGAAAGGCATTGATTGAGATTCGTTACCCACCATTAGTGTATTCATAATGTACAAATTATTTGGTTTTATAAATCCCAGTTTAGACGAATGGCAATGGTCAATTTTAACCTCATTTGAAAAAGGCGAGATTGGCGCCCATGCGATTCCACTCCACGTGGCGTCACAGGGACCTAGTTTCTATACGAGTAGATAGGAGTTTTACATTGTCTGAGATTACCAATGCATGCATGCGGCACAGAGCTCAGGGAAACATCTCTTAATAACCATTTATTAAAATTGCCTATGGTCGGAAAGTTTCATTCATTTGATAAGGTATTAATAATCCTCATTTAAGCCAAGCGCTACCTGATAGCAGGGCACTGTGCTGCCTGCTAGAAAGCCTCATAGCCTCGTACCAAGGTGGCCTCACACAGCGGCAGCCGGAACCAGAATGACGTCACACGGGGTTTTCCCATCATTCCTACTTAGCCGGCGCGTTTTCGCGCGCTTGAAAATTTCCACTTTTCATTTAATCGCGAAAAATAGATATCGTCAATTAAAAATCTAAAAGCGTGAAATACGTACTCCAGGAGTTATTATCTTTCGATTTAGGCAATTAAAAATAATAAGTAACCACCCTATTGTCACTGTTCCTGAAATTATAAGGCAGAATGAAATTTTAAAATATTTCAATTATTAATTTTTATATTTTTTTACATTCTCTCGCACTCTTTTCTGTCATATTGTGATGTTAAAAATAAAGTTTTTTTTAGCTTTCACACTGTTTCTCCTAACTTGGAGTGGTAACACAACACGCAACTCGTGCAGTTGAGTTGAGTTCACACGTGAATGCGTGACCGATTTCGGTGGATCGGAAGGGAACATGTACGATTGAACGAACAAAATTGCTGTCTGTGAAAAAGAGATAGACACCTGAGTTTGAGGAGCTCTAGTGTCTAAACAAATCCATCAATTTCAATGCAACAAAAAGTATAGAAAAGAGAATTCATTCCTACGTTGGATCATATACTTTTTAAACTCTTCGGCGACGTTGTATTTCCTGTACATAATTTTTTCTCAATAAAAGTACCTGTTTTTTGCGCGTAAAATCAAGTTGCCCAACCTTAAGCGCTTGGTATTCCCGTAGTTTTCGTTCCAATAACTTGGAATTTTGGTATATGAAAACCAAATTTAGTATTAATAGTTTTAAGCAAAACAAATTGTTCACACCACTAAAATTGATTGATTTGTTGTAAACAACGCAAACCTCTGCTAACTTCGGAACCGGTAGTGGAACAAGTTGTATTTCCTGTATATACCTTCAAACAAATCCAGTGAATACTTGTGTTTTCACGATCATTCCCACGCTCGTACATTAACTGGAATCAGTTAATGTATCTTGTACCTCTGCCATCATTTTAGAAAACTTTGCTATCACATTTTATTGTGTATTTCTATTGCTCTGAGTTTCCGTGGTTTATTTTTCTACAGTGAGGTATCTTTTCGTACTTCAAATTGTACGAGGATGATTTAGAGATTTTGTACACACATTTTCCCGCCATGTTTATTGGTAGAGGGCCTCGTCGTATTTGTCCCTTCTCTAAAAAAACTTTTTTCAGTTTTTTAAGCCTCTTTTAGGGTTCCTTTTTTTTAGTGTGGGAGAGCATGCCAGCTCCTCACCGCAAAGAGAAGGAAGTTTTTTACTTCCAGAAATTTTCCAAATCCTCCGTCCCATGAATTCCTTTTAAGTTCGTACACATGATGTTTTATGCTCCATGTTTTTTATGGTGATTTCTTCGTAATCGTCCGCCTCACTTTATGAACGGCTCCATGTTAGGAGCAAACAGTTTGTTATTTCTTTCAGAGGGAGAATCATTTAGAAATTTCCGGATTCTTTTTTTTTCGATAGTCCTGGTGAAATCCTTCCGTATTGAATGGCTACATTTACTGATGGAAAAATGTCGGTCAAAATCGATTTTTTTTGCAATCGTTATTTCATAGAAATGAAAACATCGAATTCTCCACAAAAAATCTAAATTTGAACCGAAACATCGATTAATCGAAAAAATCGATAGTTCTTTTAAAAAACAGTTTGTACAAAAACATGCTTATTATTCATTCGAAAAACACCCAAAGTACACAATTTAGCAGTATAAAAAATCTACATTGAATATATAATGTACATGCTTGAATTATTAGGAGTAAAAAATTTACATATGCTCGCATAATTAACTTTTGGGATCACAGCTTGTAACCTTAAATGCTCTTGTATCGTGTATTTTATGGTATTTTCACAGATTTATGGCATTTTCCCATTCTAAAATAAAAAATACTTTGAAAATAGCTTTGATAACATTTTAGTAACCTTATGCTTCAGAGATTACTTCGTTTTCGTTAGAATCGTTTTCTTCATGTTTGCAGCTATCTATAACTTGCCAAGGCTGGTTATATTTTCTTAAGTTCTCCTAGTTTCCATATAAATATGTTTTGTATTTTAAAAGGTATTTGAAATACTATTTTGTAGTTTATTTTTTCAAATATCCAAGTCAAAGGTACTTTGTATTTTGCATTTCAAATGCATTTTGAGTGGTATTTTGTATTTCAAATTCATTTGGAGCGGTCTTCTGTGTTTCAAATACTCCTTGGCCTGTATTTTGCCCCGGCCCTGGATGTAAATGCGTCATTCTCCCATAATCGTAAAAATTATGTCAATGGACTGCCATAAAAAATTAAAACTAAACTTAACTGGCTTATTATTTTATGCTACTTTTTTACCCTTTTGCTACTTTTAGTGCCCAATTTGTAAATAAAAAATATATTTCCCAAATTTAATGTCCACAAATTGTGATTGGTCATGTCCGTGGACAGTCCCACGTAGATTTTCGAAGACGTGTTTATGGTATTAACAACCTTTACTAAATAATTTATTATAAAATCTATCTTTAGGCAAATTTAAACAGTATTAACATTCCGAAATAGTCTTTTTGTTAAATGACAGATGGTAACGGACGTGATATAACTATTTACAGAATGTCCAATGACAAAGAAAAAAAACTTGTTCTCGTCAGTTAATATGCCTCTTCTGTCGAGTCCGTGGACATGAATATCATGTTTGTAGCTAAATGAATCATAGTCATCATGTCCGTTGACAACACAAAAGTAAAAATAAAAAATACAGTGTCAATATTACGTAAACGATCTCTGCCACTTAAGTCATTTGATTGTATGGATGACTAACTATAATTACACAAATCTAGTTCTTATATAAACGAAAACTGATTTTTTAAATTTTGACTAGAAAATGTAAATTTTTTGGAGAATGACGCAGATGTGAACGCTTCTTAAGTTTTCCCACCGGTCTTCCATTCTCTCTCCACGTTTCTTTGTCTCGGCGACGCCCGAAACTCCGTTCTCTTGCTTCCAAACGCTTTCCCTCATTCGGCCTTTATCTCTCCCTGTTTAGCATTCCAGTCAAATGCGTATCCTCTTCCTAATCGCGCCGTGCGTCCCTCATACCATAATTTGTTTTATCATCTCCACTTTTCCTTTTACGTTACTGCGAGCTCCATCTCCCGTTTATTCGTCTTTCGTCATTAAAAAGGTATGATTAATTTCGCGGACAAGTCTTGAGCTTATGTATATGAGTGTGCGAGTGTCGTTAGTCAAGAAAAACTTTATTTCTCAATTTTAATGTTCACAGACTATGGTTGGTCATGTCCGTGGACGTTTCCACATAGATTTTCGAAGAGATGTTTGCTGTAATAAGTCACGCATACTCGTATGCGAAGTACGGGTTAACTTTACACCTATCGGCCGCCAAACCGTTTTAAAAATCTATTCCTAAAATATTAACCCACTCATCACAGTGATGTGGTATGAAAATGTCTTGGGAGGGACGTGGTTTGAATGATGTTAGGATTAGAAGATATAATGAATGGCGGTGGGCCTTATTGTGGATTGAACAGAGGAGTACATGAAGGAAGGGGAGGCTGCCAGAATGCTTTTTAAGTACTCCATGGTAACCTACTCGGTAGACTACTATAATAATAATAATAAAAAGTAACATTTATTATGACCGTTCAATTATTACCGAGAAAACAGTCCATAGCAATAGACCTGATCTAGTGGTGCAAGATAAAACTCACAATGAAACGTACTTGATAGACATTGCCGTACCTAATTCGCATAATATCACTACAGCCTACACCAACAAAATGGAACAGTATGAAGCACTTAAAAATGAAATTAAGAGATAGTGGAAATCAGATAAAGTACACATACCTATCATTATCTCTGCCACAGGAGTAGTACCTCATTCAATCCATCAAGGTCTTCAAACTATTGGACTGCCGAAAAACTTGTTTATTACAATACAAAAAGCAGCAATTTTAAATACTTGCCGGATTGTCAGAAAGTTTTTCAGCACAAAGTAAATATACGAGAGTACTTGGTGATACCCGTGCCTCGCCTAAAACCAGCAAAAATGCTGTGAAAATAATTTTTTTTTTATAATAATAATATCCACTGTAGTCGTTGCGTTCCATTGGAAGTTAATTGTCAAAAATAATATGTTACAAGTAAGTTGTGGTAATTAAAAATAGTTAAGATAAAGTAGTTAACTCCCGGGATTTTTCGATCAAAGAATGTTGCGTAGTCTGTTCATACGTCTATTATTCATCTGCAGAAGGTGCTATACAGAATAAATGCAACGAATTTTCATGATCTGTCGTATTTCGTAAATTAATTGAAGCAAACACGCACACAGCGAAGTTCTGTAGTTTGTATATAATATTACGGAAAATAGTTTTAGAATATAAAAATAGTTAATTAATAATGTAAAAATTCCAGTCACCACGTTAATTTTTTTAAGTAAGTAGATAAGTCTTAACTTCATTGTTTTAATAGCGTCCACAAGAGTGAACTGCCGTATTTTTATATTTATCATGTTCGGTTCAAGTATGTTATTAGGTTAGCGGTCTAGGTACCTAATTAATTTCCAATGTCCTCGATGCTCCTTGAAGTTTTTTTATCCCACAAAGATCGCTCGCTGATATTTCGGCCAACACCACTTCTGCTACGAAGTTTATCAGTCGCCTCGCTGATCCACTTTAACTTTTAAAGCGTTCAGGATCCCAAACTACTAGAGATGAATGAACTTGGCCATTGTGATAAAGGAGACGGCTAAATGGCTCAATACAAGACGCCCGAGTGGTAAGAATACGAGGAGAGAGATATATGGCCAGAAAGTTGGCCAGAATGTAGCATGGGTGCCAGGGTTGGAGAAACTCGGTAAATTACATCTCGAAGTGGAAGAGCAACTCCCAGCAGCCAGGGTGCAGGGGTCAAGGGGCGAGGGGAGGGAAGGGGAAAGGGTTCGTAATTGGCAAGAGAGAGAGAGAGAGGAATATTGCGGTGAAGGCGTTTGAGTCACGTTGCCGAAATTTCTCGCCAAATGCCTATTGTCGCGCGAAACCCTCGAGTTGTGAAATTGCCCACAGAACACTCCCAATTGCGTGAGAAGCCCTTCAACTGTTACCCAAGTTTCGCTCGTTATCGCATTAATTATATTTTCCTCCGAGAGTTTAACGGTTTGGTATGAAGAGAAGCTCTGCTCTTCCCCCTTATTATTGCACTTTTCTTCGATCGCGTTTTGAATTTTGCCTCATTTGAAAGGGGCCCGTATCGACTCTTCCATATAGACGGTGAAGGGTTTTAATTAAATAACTTCCAAGGATGGGATTATATGCACCAGCAGGTGGGAGTCTAAGAGTGTTAATTACTCATTTAGGCATAGATTTTTGTGTGGAGATCATACGATGTCTTATCGAATAAAATAAATATTGGATACTAAAATAATTCATATTTCCTATATTAATTAATTTCTTTGATGTCACAATAAAAAATCTAAGGATATCCTCATTTATAGTTTAAAAGGCATACTTTTAAACTTCCAAGAGTGGGATTTTATACACCAGCAGGTAAAAGTCTAAGTGTGTTAATTACTTATTTTATGCATAGATTTTTGTGTGGAGATCATACGATGCCTTCTTCAATAAAATTAATAAAGCCTGAGGTGTGCCTACCCAGTAGGATGCCCAAACGCAGAAGTTGTATGACGTTACGTAACAAAAGGTAGTGAGAAAAGGACGCTTGGGATGCTACCGAAAGTATCACTACGGGGTTTCAGAGAATGAAATGGCCCTATGTACTAACTTTGGTAGCAATCCGTAAAGCCCTATGGAAACTCATCGGAGACATACAAATAGTCATCCTCTTTTATATAGAAAAAATACTAGCTGACCTGGCAAACATTGTTTTGCCATATAAATTATTTATTATAAATATTTTGGTGGTCGAATAAAAAATAACTGATTCATTGTGTGTGGTAAATCTAAATCAACAATACTGACGGTCGTCAAGGAGAGAGGAAGCCAATAACACAAAAATGTCAGGTTTTTTTTTGGATATTTTTTTCTAAATTCACCGTAAATCACGTGGAAAACGAAATTCAATTGCAAGAGTAAGAATGTGAATTTCTTTTTCTTTACAATGGTGTGTGTCTCAACTTATTATGGCCATTATCGCTAATTTAAATATGCAAAAGAAAAAAGGTATGCAGTCATTAAAAACGTAGTTTACATGTATTTCTCTTGGAAATGACTCAGGGGCCATTCCATGGCCCCATGGGCCCTGGAGAATAATGAAAAACAGTTTACAACATATTCTCAGTCCTACTGAATATACGCACCGAATTACATAGGAATCGGTCCAGTCGTTTCGGAGGAGTTTTTTAAAACAAAAAACCGTGACACGAGAATTCTATATATGAGTGGTTTGGAAGGCAAGGGGTACAAGTGATTTCACTTTTTCTGTACTCCGTTGGTTAAGAAATTAGGCGTAGAAAACAAACGACATGAATTAGATATTTGATATAGCGTATTTGATTTTCCACTCGATGTCAGCACAGAAATGAGACTCACTCGTATCCCTTGGCAACCAATTTTTGTGTATTTTTTCTAACAATTAACTTTAACTAACTCTATTGAGAAAAAAATTACTTGTACCTCTTGGCTTCTCACGCCCTCATATGAAGCCTGAATCACACGATCATTTTTTTCGTTGCGAAAGTGATCACTATCGCGATCACTAGGCGAAATGATCGTCACCGGGAATTAATTTTCGCGTTCGCGATCGCGATGCGGATTCCCATCGCTATTTTTCATCACTAGTCCGGTCGCTTTTTCCGTCGATAAAACCGTCACTGAAACCCCATATCAGCCAATCGGAACGCATGCCCGTATGGAGCGATTGCAGCGCAACGTTTGACAATTGTGGGAATGACATAGATAAACAAACACGCTATATATTTTCGTGATGCGGGTCCTATGACAACGAGCTGTGATATCGGAAATGATGCGAAAAGCGACGGCGGGAGTGACCGTGTGATTCAGAAAAATGATCACTAGAGCGATCGCTTTTCGCGACGGGAAAAGTGATCGCGATGGTGATTACTTTCGCGACGAAAAAAAATGATCGTGTGATTCAGGCTTAAGATAGGTATAGATAATCATGTGCGGATAAAAATGTGGGTCTGCGTTCCGGTACCTAAATTTTATAAATTAAGCACTGATTTCTAGGATATTGTTCCAAACTACTAGGGCATATACTGCCCTAAATAGACCCTCACAAGGGCGCGTTGTGGCCAAGAGGCTACCATGGGAGGTGATGTAGGAAGCTCAAGAGAATTGGGAGGTTCAAGGGGTACGAGCAAGGGAATGTATGCATGTTCGCCCCTCCCGCCCACACAAGTCCGTAGGGTGCCCTTCTAACAATGGAGTCACGCTCCAATGCCCACCCTTATCTGCGCGAGACGTTTAATCCTCAAAACCCTTTAACCTCCCCAACTTGGCATAAGCTCAACGTGTCTTGCATTTCGCCACAAATCATCGCCTCCGGGTTGGAAGTGCCCGCGGTCGTCGGGTGGCGGTGTTGGCAGTGGGGAAGGGGGGCGTGGCTCTCGACCAGCAGTGTCCGTGCTACAGCGTAGGGGTGGAAGTAGAGGGATATGAATGCAGAGAAATTTTAGGATGGAGGGGAAAAATTATGCGACACGTGGTATTTCAGAAGGAGAGAGGAGAATGGAAATGGGTGTAGGAATCATTTTCTCCCTTAAAAAAAAGGGTGAGACGTTGCTCGAGGTGATATTCAACCAAAATTAGGCGTAAATTATCGGGACATAAGTTTGTTTCCTCAAAATGTGTTTTTTTTTACTGATAATTAAGATGAAATTTTCCAATTTGATAAAGAATTCACTTACGATTTTTTTGAAATTGTAATAAATGTTACAATTAGGAATCATGCTTCACTAAATATAAAAAAGCGATAAAACCTTTATTGTGACGACCGTTTTCGAGTACATTGTATCATTTTCGAGCCTAGTGATCTTACCCTTGTGCATCGGTACATATATGCACGTATGGGGTAAGGAGGCCAAACCCGTCCGACTGTGTCCCTAATACAGCGAGGAAGTAGAGAGAGAGGGATATGAACGGGGAGAATATTAGGATTGAGGATGAAAATAATGCGACAAGTGGTATTTCAGAAGGCGAAAGAAGAATGGAAATGGAGCATGAAGGGTGAAATAGGAGTGAGAATAATTTTCTCCCACAAAAAATAGGATTGACTTTTACAATATGACTTTGTATGAGGTGTGATTTTAATTAAC
The DNA here is from genome assembly GCF_921293095.1 of Ischnura elegans. NCBI lineage: Eukaryota > Metazoa > Arthropoda > Insecta > Odonata > Coenagrionidae > Ischnura > Ischnura elegans. The sequence continues at coordinate 58,669,988 of NC_060253.1, forward strand.
ATTAGATGCTGATAGAAGCTTCCGTAGAGTGTCGGAGAAATCGTTGATCAATTAGTTAGCCGTGCCAACGAATGCAGAAATATAACCGCAGCAATGGCATGCAGATATGTAGGTCACCAATGATTTTATTCACAGCTAACCATACCGTACATATTGTCTGTAAGGGTATTTACTGAGAAATAAGAACGAAATATTTCTTAAGATACCACATCATGTTCATTTCGTCGGAATGTAACTTCTATCGGTCCAAACTTCTCACAGGGAGGGCGGATAAATTGGGTTAACTGGGCTGGAAATTCGTACGAAGATCTTCAAGAGTTTGGATATCAGCATCCGCTAAGTTTCCTCGTTTATACAGAACATCCTATAAGGGCCTTTGAGATCAATTTTTGATTACGCCTGAGGATATGGAGAGGAAATCGTATGAGATTTGGGATGACATTCATTCCACGTATGGACACCATTCAAATTTCAAACATACTGAGCAGTAAATGTGCTAATGAGGCGTTATTTATTGCGATCCATCTTCTTCTTCCTTTATTAAGCTCTTTTCACATTTGTTCTTACCCAAGCAGCAGACGATATCCATCAGTTATCTAAATAAGGTTGATGTATCCAAAACACGTTTTTATTACAGGATGGATATTTTGAAAACGTTACATAGATATCTTATTTGTGAAAACCACGATGAGTTGTAAAAATAATGTTAAGTAGATATCCAAGTTGAAATGGCAGTGATATCAAAACAATACGGTAGTTTCCTTCATCAGGGAAAACGAAAGACTTTGATTGCGATTCATTACCCCCCATCAGTGTATTCATAATATACTAATTATTTGGTTTTAGAAATACCGGATTAGACGAATGGCATTGGTCAATTTCAACCGCATTTGAAAAAGGCCAGATTGGCGGCCATGCGATCCTACTCTACGTCACAGGGACTTAGATGCTATACGAGTAGTCAGGAGTTTTACATCGTCTGAGATTACCAATGTATGCATGAGGCACAGAGCTCAGAGATATATCTCTTAATAATCACTCATTAAAATTGCCTATGGTCGGAAAGTTTCCTTCATTTGATAAGGTATTAATAATCCGTATTTAAGCCTAGCGCTACCTGCTAGCAACCTACATCGTAGCGGCGCTCATAGCCTCACACCAAGGTGGCCTCACACAGCGGCAACCGGAACCAGAATGACGTCACACGGGCTTTTCCCAGCATTCATACTTAGTCGTCGCATTTTCGCGCACTTGAAAATTTTCACTTTTCATTGAATGGCGAAAAATAAATACCGTCATTTAAACATCTTAAATCGTGAAAGACATACTCCAGGAGTAATAATCTTTCGGTTTAGGCAATTTAAAAAGATAGGAAACCGACCTATTGTTATTCCAAGCAGTATCCATAGGTAGCATATGTTTTGTAGTCCCTGCTTTCTACACCATATTCATTAGACTAAAATCATCATATATTATGCGTTAAATTACTATTTTGAACGCAGTAAATACCTTAACTGCTCCTTTCAATATTTATTTTAATATATTTCATTTCAGCCTTAGTAACTTCAATCCTCTTCCTTCGCTTCAATCCTAAGTAACTTTGGTTAATATTGACCATGTCTTTTGTTTGTTATCTCGGCTTTGAATACTTTTGTTTTTAATATGCTAAGATTTTGCTGAAAAATGGCTATTCTTTAAATTGGCAGTGTTCCTTTAGTGTATTTGGACCCTTTATGTAGTATCCCCACTCCAAGAAATGAAAATGGGTAATAAATCGGCTACCCAAATGACTAGGGAGAAAACCCTGCTTAATACCACCACTATTTCTTTGTCTTTTGTTTGTGCCAAGTTTTTTACTATCCCGTCGTGGCATATTGTTGTTTATTATGTACTGAAATTTTCGAGAATTTTTCTGTTAAAAATGAGCATACTGTAAAATGAAAATTTTTCTTTAATATATCTTTCGAACCCATTATGTAGTATATCCGCTTCACGAAAGGAAGTAATGTATTTCCTACCCAAATGTCTAAGGAGACAATCCTAAGTAATACCACCACTATCTATTTGTCTTTTGATTGATATTATTGCATTTGTTTGTGTCAAGTGTTTTGTCTATTTTCCCGGCGTAGGATATTATTGTTTATTATATACTGAAATTATCGATTATTTTGCTGTAAAAAATGAGTATACTGTAAAATTAAAATATTACATTAATGTGTTTGTACCCCTGTTGCAGTATATCCCCTTTACGAAGGGAAAATGGATAATATATTGGCTACCCGAATGTCTAAGGAGGCAATCCTACCTAATACCACCACTGTTTCTTCTTCCTTTATAAGGGCGTCTTGGCAATTAAAATTGTTCCCATTTCCAGGATCCCGTATCTTAAACACCTTAGAGAATCGCGAGGAAGGGTCCAGGAGCGCTCATAATTCAGCCTTAACTGCTTCAGTTTGCCATTCCCTCTCTCCTTCCATTCCTTGCTTCATCCAAGTCCCCTCTTTTTCGTGCCTGCTTATTTTCCATTGGATTTGCCACTAAGGAAATGAAGAATGCCATCGTAGTTGATCGAAATTTTTGCATCGAAAAGTGTAAAAATCCTTTAAAAAATCCCTACGCCAGTGTACTGCAGTATCACATGCAATAACTTCGAGGGAGAAAGAAAATCTATAAAATGATGCTAATGAGTTGGGATATGTGTGCTTATTGCTAGTTTTAAAATAGCAATTCGTTGCACAAAAAAACTAAGTCCCGCAAGACTGAGAGAAGGATCCTCTTAAGCAATATTTAGATTATTTTTGGTTTTGCCAATTATTGAGCTCAATTTTATTGCTGCCGTCTATTGCTTAGATGCCAGGAAGAGATACATATGGGATAAACTCAGCTGAATTTGGAAAAGTTCTTCGAGTAGGTACATTCAGGAGCCACACCCAGAGGTATAGAATAAATCTGCGCCCTTTTATAAGTGTAAGTGATATTATTCCGATTCTCAGATATCTCCAAAACATAGGTTAATTTTCAAGTCCTTAACTTTCACATCTGGAGTTGATTTGCGCACAGGATTTGCTCAATGCGTATGGCGCGAAAGGTTAAGGTAGAGGTGGACACCGCCGACACCGAAAACTGCTATACGCCACGGCGCCGAGTCTGTCAATGAAAGGTCGTTAATCTCCAAGAATATCCTCGAGTGAAAGAAAGTCTTATATCAAAGGCCGGTGAAATTGGAAAGTACGCCTTTGATCATCAAGAAAGCATCGCAATCAGTTGGTCTTTCGAAAAAAAATAACGAATACGAGTCGTTTCAAACGGTGATCACTAAACTTTAATGCGCGTGAATTTGTAAAATTTTACTGTAAATAAATTACGTTAGCTTGCAGTTTGGTTTTTTATAATTTTTCCTATATCTTAAATGTGTATTTTGAGTTTTTCGTATAGTAAACATGTTTTTGTACAAGCTCTTTAAAAAAAAAGAACAGTCGATTATTTCGATTAATCGATTTTTCGGTTCAAATTTCGATTTTTGTTGAAAATTGGAGCTTTTAATTTCAAAAAATCGATAACTCGAAAAATCGATTTTGAACTAAATTTTCCCGTCACTAAGTTTATCGTTACAAGTCGCACGCCGCCCGGATATACATCTGCAAAAGAACATACGCCCGGACGCTATCAATTTTTTCATTCGGCGCACACGTCTCGGTTAAGTTTACGATTCTCATCGGGACGCTTGATGCAAGATGCGGCGGACCTCTCGTGAGTCACGAAGATTCACGTCCCGTCTCAGGGAGCAGCGGATGCTGTTTTCATTTGAATTTTCAAACCTGTTTCGATGTGGACCTCAAAATTCTTCGAACGCCGGTTGGATTCCAAGCAGTAGAATGTGATTAATGGGAGTCGAACCGATGACATATGCATAGCTGCAGAGCCGAGCCTCTTTTCTAAGAATCTTGCCCTGAACTTGACTCTTCTCTCCTTCTCTAGCCTCTTACCACACATTTCATTCGATGACTGAGTAAGGGGTTCATATTTTTTGCCCGTGACCGTTAAAGTATTGCTTAATCCGTTGCGGTCTAACGTCGAGGTTGGCTCGACAGGCTTATTGCTAGCATCAGGTCCAACGTGGAGTTGAATTTTACATCACAAGGCGCTCCGATATACTAGGGCAGCAATCTTTCAAGAAAATGAAAAGAAAAAAATCTTTTTCAAGGAATAAACTCATTGATTGAACATGCACAATATAAAAAATGGTAGAATTTTCCTTTAAACAATAACACAAGATCATTGAAAATGTCAGCAATCAATCTTGTCAATTATTTCTTTATTCCTAAAAATTAATTCGGACCATACTACTTGAATTATTAAAAATTGGACCCCAGAGGATTAAAACGTTTTTGGATTTTATTAAGGATCGTGATTCAATTCATGAACATTCCTAAGTGTCGTAAATGGCGCAATTGCCAATTGTTGCCGATGCTACGCTCTGCATTGAGACATCTTGCCGAACGCTGAATTTCCTCACCAAATTCTGCTTTTAATTTCTTCTGCACCACAGCCATTCTTGGTAACTATACTTCCATGGTACTTGAATAAATTTGTTTTTATTTTTCTTCGTACAGCCATATATTTAAAGGGTCCTTCTGTCTTTGCTATCCTCATTACATTAGTTCTGCGCTTGGTGCGATATGGTGGAACAGCATGCTGAATAAAATCATGTAACTTATTGTACTGCCCACTGGTTTATTAATAGTATCAACGCGTCAGAGAGGCCCTGAGGGTTTTTTTTCTGCCCCATCCTTCTCTGGGCCTGTTATATAATAGAGTTGCAGCTGTAGGCGGTACTCATTTCTTATTTCTATTTGACCTGATGATGACGCTAACTGTCGAAACTCGTTGTTTTTATTATTAAAACAGTGGAAAGTACAGTAAAATTTATCATCTTATTCTCATTATCAGTCTTATTTATGTTTATCCTCATTCCGTTATCTTAACTCTTCTTTAAAATTCTTTCCGCCCAAGTATATCCAACCCATATATCCCACTGCCATGACCTCTTCTTCCTCACCAGAGTTCTCCACGATGTCTTTCTCGCCCTACTGTGGAAAAAGCTAAACCTTTTCGTGACGAGGCGAGAGACGGAATTCTCGAATGAAGAATTCATGAAGGTAAACCGCGAGTCGCATCGGGGTTATTCGGCGAGATCTCATTTCTCAAGACACCTGGCTCATCGCACCCCTATCTTTCCCCTTGCCCGTTGAGATACCCTGAAACACCTCCCCCTTTTTCCATTCCCGTCCCCCTCCCTTTTGCACTTATTACCGGCTTGCTCCGGCGGGAAGATGAGAGGAGTATGTCCCCGAAGGCCATTAGTGAGCATTAAAATGATACCCACACCTCCGCCTTCTTGTAATAACCTTACTTAGGATGGCGTACGTTTTGCCTTCTCCCTCCGTCCAAGTCACCACCTGCTTCCCTCTTTCCCCTCCTTCAGATGCGTCATGAAGAAGCATATATTTGCCCTCCTTGATGTTCTTGAAATTCATCCAAGTATTCTACCGATGAAGATGGGGTTTAAAAAAAGTAGATTTTGGGCAGTATTTTGGCTGATTATCCAATGACTATATTTATCAGAAGTTTGAATTGTATATAGGAATTCTACCGATTAAGATAGGTTTGCACGGATCATTTAACCCTTTTACCCAGAGCTGCTTCTGGGAGAAATTCAAGACTTCGCATTTTAAAGTTGTGAAAATTCTCTACTGAGTCATAATTATTGTGGCAGCTACATATTTTACCATTAAACTTTACAGCACAAAAAAACATATAGGCAAAATCTTAGAGCTGAAAATTTATACATTTTTGGTACTACTCAGAAGCAATATAGGGTTATAATGGGTTGAGAAGTAGATTTTTGATAATATCTCTGCTCCTTATCCAATGATTGTATATTTATCAGAAGTCTGAATTGTATATAGGCAGGCATCTGATAATAAGTAAGGGCAGTGATCAAATATCTGGCGTCCTTTATTGCTATTTTTTGTTTTCATGCACTTATTTATTGTGGTATTCTACCGATTAAGGTATGTTTAGATTAGAAGACGCGTCTCTTCTCCCTCCTTGCCGTTCTTGGGGTTATTAGCGATTGAAGTAAATATGCAAATGGAATCGGTGGGCAATTTTTTACGACTAATGGCGATGGATTTTTGTATGTAGTTAGACTTTTGTGGCCTCGGTGGCGGTGGGGATTGTACTCGTTTAGTAAACAAGAGGTCGCGGATTCGAGTCCCATCTGGGTAGGTTGCCCTATGTAGGACGTAGTTGATCGTTCATGCATAAGTATCATTAACATTTTGCGACAGTCATAAGGAAATTCTTGTTGATTTATTCTAAGCATTAGCTGTGGTATATCTTGTATTGTTTACTTTTCCTAAGTATTTTCATTGAAGATTGGGAACTAGGATTTTTGTCTCGTATAGCTGAGTCGTTCAAGCTCGGCTAATAAATCAAATAACGTAGAATGTACCTACTTTATCTAATCTAAAAATGGCAGTTAGTGTAATCTTCTGCTTTACTCAATAGTATACGATTAAATTTATTTTGTTTATAAGCAAAAGATAAATATTTATATGCCTCATCCATCGAAACTCAACCTGGTTGAATAGGAATTGATATTAAATTTCACTCACATAGATAATTTGGAAATTGCAGATGGTGGCTGCGATCATATCCATGAATTTGTACTGTGTTTCAAGTTAATTTACCATTGGTGGTTTCAGAGGACAATGAGAGAAATGCGAGCTTAAAAAATGATTCTCTGATAATATAAAGCGAAAATGAAAATTTATAGAAAAAAATACAAACTTCATTTAATTGTTTTGATGAAAGAAACAGTCTCTCTGTTAATTGTGAATATTTTTAGATTGAAAAAATTTAAATCATGCACAAACGACATTACATAGCTTATGGACCACCAGAGCAACCAGTTGGGGCCCTAAGGGTACAACAAATTTGATGGCACATAAACCTTCCCCTACATGCATTTGCTATATTTTATGTCAATCTGTGTGGAATTCCATTTATCTAGGATAAGTCAACATCCTATTTCATATCCCTTTTTAATAAGGCACATGTATTCATCTGGAGATTCTACAATGCGGCGGAGCCGTAAAACGTACTTCGTGGGGCCAGTTATATAGTTATCATAAAATGTATATCATTTTCTGCAGTAAAATAGAAAATATATTCCGTCAGGTAAAACCTATGGATATATTATTGAAGGTAAAAACATTCGTAAAATATATTTCAGTTAAGTTATCCAATTTTTACTTTTATAATTGTTTCCTTTTAACTAGTAATCATAATTATTATGTATGAATTAATAGCATCAAACTAAGTTTGTTCCATCGTATGTTTTGGCAAAGCTTGACCAGCACTTTTACCTTAATTTTTACATTTTTAAATTTTGTTTGAAAGGGTAATTATTTCAGAAACTTATCCTTAAACTTAAAATCGTTAAATTTATAAAATATTAGGTTTAATTTTAATAACTTGATTTTTCTTAGTTTTCCCATCGGCGCCCCCACATTTTTGAAATTCCCCGATTGGCATTTGTTCCCTTATCCTATTCCCAGCGTCCCCTAAACGCATTCCTTACCCCTTCCAAAGTTCCCCTTCCGCGAGAAAAGATCCCTTTTGACTGCACTTTAGCTCCCTTTCCCCTCAGCCATCTTCCGCCATCGCATTTTCTAGCCGTATTTTTTCCTTATCTTCTCTCCGCATCTTACCCCCAAGCGAACCCTTTCCTTATTTCCGCTTCTCCCCAGTCCCTTCTTTCAACGCCTCTCACCAACAACTCCTCATTTAATACAGTTTCTCTCTCTCTCGCTCGATTTCCATTAGGCCTGTACAATTATTTACATCAACTATAGCCCCACGTAGCAGTTTAAATTATGTATTAGAGAGAGAGAGAGAAAGGAATGCAAAGAAGTATATCGCTATGCTTTCATATTATATCATTTATTGTGTGAGGTGGCTGTGTCGATCATGTTGGACATCATACGCTGCATCACGATAGAATGACTCGTTTCCAAAAGGTTACAAATGAACCGAGTGAAAAGAAAGGAGCTGATCACAATAGATATACTATTATATATTTGTATGCAATCAAAAAGACTAAGCGTTATGAAGTGCAATAATTTCCATATTGAAAGAAGTACTTGCAATTTTCCACGATAATAAACTTTTATTTCGATCTATGTTTCAATGTTAGAATCTTGTAGCAACAAAATGGTGCCAAGTTAATTTGCTCTTACTTTAAGCGTATAACGAATCTTTTTCCCTCTATTGAAATGAATCATTTGATATGCCAATGGTACCGTATCACCATTTTGTACCTTGAAGATGATGTAGTAACGTCGAAACCTAGATCGGAATAAAAGTTTATAATTGTAGAAAATTGCTATTATTTCTTGTAAAATATTATATATTTTATTGCCGTGCGTTATATTTGTTAAAATATACTCCATTCCAGAAGAAATGTGCTACTGATTTTTAAGACTTAAGCCTAGATTGAAGGATATGAAATGGTCTTTTGCATCAATTTTATTCTTTTTTTAAGCTTGAACCCGTTAGACGCGTGGCAGGGAAATGTGAAGATTTTAAGACCATTACCCTATCAACTCAAGCGTCCAAGGTTTTACGAAAAATTATTTAGGTACTGGAGAAAAGAACGGAAAGCAGAAGTATTCCTGAACGAGGACAAATTCGGATTTAGCAAAAATAATGGCCTAGGGGAACCCATATTGGCTCTTCGGCAGCGCGTAGAGAAGAGAGTGGAGAAGAATAAACCCAAAATCATCAAGTTTATGGACTTAAAAAAGTCTTTTGATAACCTGTGACGTCACGGCAAAATTAGCAGTGCCAGAACGAACATTCCTTAACTTTGTTTTGTAGAAGTGTGTGTGTTTTAGTTATTGTTTACATTTTATTAAAATATTTTTAGTTTTGGCTACGAATGTATATAGGGGAACCCGGGGCGGAACAGGGTAAGCAATTTTTTAAAGTGCGAAAAAAGGTGCTGCGCATGCGGCATTAACTATACCTAGTCCAGATTGGTGTTGCTTATAAGTTAAGCGACACCAATCTGGACTATTTATAGTCATTGCCGCTTTTTTTCGAACTTAAAAATCGCTTACTCCGTTCCTCCCCGGGCTCCTCTATTAGAAATGTTTGGAATCAAAATTGATAGAAGTGTTATTTGAGTATTATGTCTTTTGTTAACCAGTGCTGACACGGCGTTCCAGCGCGTTCCGGCACTATGATTACACTGTTAATAGCGTAGATTGGAACTTAGTGCTCACATTTCTGAAATAATTTGGAGTGTTTTATTAAGGCCGGAGAATAAAACACAATTTATGTATGAACCAAGTAGCTGTGATTGAATCTGGATCCGGATGCGAGGAGGAAAGAATAAGGAAAGGAGTGAGACAAGGGTGTGCACTGTCTCTTGTAATCTTCAATGCGTTCATTGGTGTAATAGAAAGCTTCGCAAACCTGTTCGTGTGCGGGCGAGTGTCCTACGTGTAATTTTTTTCCTCTGAGCAAATCTGCGAGAGCGTGAGTGTACATTTCTTAATTGTATTTTTTGCCTTATTGCGTGGTTGAGACCTAAGTGAAAATTGTTCCCTTGGAAAATCTGCTAGGTGAGTGAGTGGGCTGGAGTGAGTGATTTTATCGTTCCAAGGGGGCTCCATTAAATGAGGCTCAAGAACATGGTGGTTAAGCGTTGTATCTGTTTCCGTTTCGTGCGCAATTTATTTGGCGGCGCCGCTAGGCAGCTGTATCTTGTTCAGTGTGACTTTCGCCATTAACGGTGGTGGAAGTGGTCTTTTTTAGTTGACTATCGTCTCGCCTGCATTAAATGTGTGATTTACGTGATTTATTGGCTCAGTTACGTATTTCCGCCGTGTATTTCATCGTAAAAAGTGAGTATCAATGACAGGTAGCGCCGTGAGTGGCGATTTTGAAATCTGATTTTAATGCGCGTTATGTGACAACAATTCTAAGCATTGGGCTCGAGAATCCTCTGATGTAATATTCGTGTAATGTTCTTCCAGTTTACATTGTTGTATTTCTCACCACTGACATCTTATAACTTCACAAACCCAGGGGCGGTCTGGCCAGGTCGGCTGGTCGGTGATCGCCGAGGGCCCCGAACTTATGAGGCCCCCATAACGATCGCGTCCATCGTGAAGCGGAGATGAAAGGCGACATAAAGAACATTCAGATTATTTGAACCAATGCTTTTTATTGCAATTATAAAATTCTATATGCTTTATTTACAACATACTCAGTGTAAAAATATCAAATAAAAATTAATAAAAATAAAGGAGTCAGAAGAATAAAGATAACCTGATTATTTTTTGAAAGGGTTGTTCGAAAAGCTTATTTTAGAGTTTTTTTCAGATTTGTAATACATAATTATATAATCTGCGAAAATCTGACTTTTTATACAATATTTTCTGACGAAATGTTTATTATAATTCATTTTAATCGAGTTTTTAAGAGCCAGGATAGCGTCAAAGTCCGGGCATGCAGTTTCCTAAAATTTTCCCGGGGAAGGGCCCCCTCGTGAGCCCGAGCAAAGGGACCCCAGACCGCCCCTGTGCAAACCCCCCTTTTCTCCCAGCAAGAGTACGGCCGTGTAGAATTTAATTCTTTCAACTGTTATACGGCCGTAGAGCGTTCATTCTCATTTAAAACCAATCTTAGTCGATATCTGTTGATGGTGATGCAAATTATGTTTCAAAGAGTACAGTATGGATATAAATACGACTGGTAAGGATCTAAATACAGTACTTGTGAGGTGATTTCTTGAAGATCTATAATAATAGTGTTTAATTGTCCCCTTAATGACAAATTTTCTTTTCCAGCGCTTATTTAACTTGAAAACTGGTAAGTCATTTGCACTATTCGTATATTACCGAAGAAAAATATAAAACTAAATTTTAAAGTAGATGTAATAAACATCTTGAAATTTTGACAGAACCCATGATGTATTTAAGTTTTTCGAATTTAACAGAACTTCCATGTTGGCTGAAAAGGGTAAATTTTGGACACCTTATGCTTCGCCATTTTCATGATGGGATTCCCTCAGTGTTATTAAAGTAGATTGAGATAAATTGTAATTTGCAGTTTCTTAATCCTTGCATATCTTTCTTCACAGGTAAGGAAATTGGGATTCCTCTGGAAATACAATTAGATATTCGGTGAGTACTTGTACTTATTTTTACGTCTTTTCGAGTTTGATGAAGATTTTTATGTGGAGTGTAGCTTTTACGGTTCGAAAACATGGATACTTAGGAAGGAGGACGAAAGAAGACTGAAGGCGTTCGAGATGTGGGTGTGGAGAAGAATGGAGAAAATAAAGTGGACGGAAAGGAGCAGAAACGATGAAGTGCTGGACATGGTGGGTGAGGAGGGGCAGCTTCTAGATGAGATACGAAGGAGACAGAAGGTATGAGTGGAGCGAATATTTAGCGGGGAGGGGATGTTAAAAACAGTGTTAGAGGGCAGAGTGTTGGATCAACGAAGGAGAGGAAGAGAATGAATAGGGTAATTCTCCGTTAAAACTTTCGCGGGCGCCCGTCATTATGATTAAAAACTTTTGGGCTATGTCGCCGCGTCAATTCTTGGGTGGCCCCAACGTTTCCCGACAGATGCTGGTCGCTTTTTCGAGGGATTATGAAAAGTTGGGAATTTAAAATCTTTTATATAGGTATCTGTGTCAGGTGGTGGGGGGAGGGGAGCGGGAGGTTGGAGGAGTGGGTTGCTGCTGTCTCACTACGGGTTGCCAAGTACGGCTAATCTTAATGCCGGTGTCTCTGGGTTTTTAGGTAGTTTGAAAGGGAGAAGTCCTAATGATGAACTGAAGAGGGAAGTCCACGTAGGGTGGGGAGGCTGCCAGAATACTTATAAATGAACTACTTGTCCAACCAACCTTAATCGGTATAAACTTTCAATAATAACTTTCAATAACTTAAACTTTTAATAATAACATGGGGCTAAAAATATATGTAGTGATGACGAAACTCCATAATATTCCATGGTGTTTCATCAGTGGATAACGTGAAGATTAGAGAAATTTCTAAGAGTCCTCTTTCATAAAATAATCGTAGGAGCAGCTCCGTAGTTTTAAATTGTCAACAAAAACAATAGCATCCATCATAGCCGTATCTCTTTAGACTCTTAGATTCGTCGTAAAAAAAACTTGCATTCTGATAAAAAGGAGGCTGGCGAGTCAGCACCTTGACGGTTGCCATTTATCGAGCCCTGTCATTTTGCTAAATGATCTTCCTCTGGGTCCTCTTTATCTTGTTTCTTCGCGCGGAGAAAAGTGTATCAATCTTAGTCCGACACTGTCGTTGAAAGCCTGGCTTAGGCTGCCAAGGGACTGAATAAACAAGGTTTGGGGAAAAACGGAAATCCTCGCGACCCTCTTTTTTTGCTGAAAAACGTGGTTTATTCACCTTCACCACCGTTTTTTCACTGTCATATCGCTGTGAAAATAATCTAAGCATGTTTCTTTCTCGTTCAAGAATAAATTAAAATATAATTTAGCTCCAACTTATCTCCTTTTTATTCCTGCTGGGAGATCTTAGGGTCTTCTCAGTTATTCAGATAATATTGCAGTCGTTGAAACTGGAATCAAGCGTCATTTTATTACTCTACCGAGTAAAAAGAAACATTCTTTAGGCTCTAAGTTGACGTAAATACATATTTATATTACCATTAGTTACCTGCTAGTATTTGTGCTGGAACTCTGTGTTTGAAAGAACGGTAAAATTTTTACATAATCTCATATAAGTATGTTATACAATTTAGCACAAATTATTCTCGATATGTTCATCCTATTTTGTGGAATTACTGCAATAGTTTAGCGTATATCTTCCAGGCATACGTCGTGTCAGTTGACTTCTCGTTACAACAGTTTCCCCCACTGTCCTGGAGGCGTCCTCTGGTCCAGTCGTGTGTACCCCCTCCCCATGGGGGCGATCAAAATCGTAATGCAATAATGTCATACTTGCTAAAAAAATATAATTATCAAGGAAAATAATTTAATTAAACTTTAGTTGTCCCGATTTCCGTGGCATAACGCTTTTTTTACCACCACTCATATCTCTTCGTTATCACTTAGGAAAAAACATACCATGGTTAAAGTTGTATTCTACTCGCGAAAGGAATTTTTCACTTGAAGTTTTTACGTCCATATTGACAGTGGCGTACGTAACTATGGGGGGTATGAGGAGATATCCCCCCCGCCCAAAGTTTCAAGGAAATTAAAAAATATTTAAACATTTGTCTAGTTTTGACTAATAATAATAGCTGCATCTGCTTAAAGTGAAATTTTTTACCGTCAAAATGATGTAAAATGTATTTACCAAAGTCCTTTGTATTTAAAATGATGTCAAATGTAATTCCCATAGTGGTATCTCACCCAAGGAATCAATTTCGTTTATGATTCAGTCAACCTGAATCTAGGACTTTTCTCCTGCATTTTTAATTATTTATTAATTAATTATTTTTGGTATCTCACCTGAAATACACGTTTTGTTTATGATTCTGTACAGCTAAGCCAACGACTTCTGTCTTGCATTTTAAATTAGTTCTGCTAGAATATTATCAATCACAAAGGACCTTTCTAATTAATATTTTAGCCATAGTTAATTCTAGGAGTTGAAGAAATGAATACTTTACTGTTTCCGCATGATTTCTTAATATTTACGGCCATGGTTTCATCAAAGAGTAACATTTAAAAGGTGATAAAACGAATTCATGTACACAGGAATGGAACTATGGTCGGAAAGGTAACATCTAAGTTTTAATTCTTTCAACTCCTATAATAAAGGATTTGACAATGAAGACCTTGTGATGTGCGAATATAAATTCCCTATAAATAATTTACCTTATAATATAACTTGGAAATGAATACGTTGATCTATGCACGTGAAAAAGATATTGTTCGGATATTGTACCTACGGGAGCCTATACACATTAACGCTGATGTTATTGAAAGGCCGAGTTCATTCAATTAAAAAGGGCACACATGGTATATCCTGCATGCAGTTTTTCCTCTCAACTTTCAGGAAGCTGCATCCATCCTTTGTTGGACATATTTCATTTTTGGTATCTCATTTGAGATACACATTTTGTTTATGACTCTGTACAGCTGAGTCAAGGTCATCATTTGTATTTAATTTGTTCCTCTGAAATATCCTCAATTACAGATGCCCTTTCTAATTAATATTTTAGCCATTAGCTGAATGAAGGACTTATTTCTTGCGTTTTAAATTGTTCTTCTACAGGACTTTCAATTAAATATTGCCCTCAGTTATATATATTTTAGCGATAGTTAAGCCTATGAGTTGAAGAAATTTAAAAAAAATCTGTTTCTATATGATTCTTTAATCTTACCGTCCATGGTTTCGTTACAGAGTAACATTTTAAGGTGAAACATCTCTGTATTGTGCAAATGAACCTTTTTTCGACCCACCCCCTAAACGTATCAGTGCTATTACCTCTTTAACTAGCGGTTAAACACCTAGACATGTCACTCTGTAATTAAACCATAGCCATAAATAATAAAACACCATGTGGTAACAGCGGTGTTTTAATCCCTTTAAATTCTGCCGCCCGTTACTTTATCCTTTAGTATAGAGTCATGGGCGTACCCATCGGTGGGCAGAGTGGGCAACTGACTCCTCTAGAAGCCAAAATAAATTTAGTTCAAAACAAAAGGTATGAACAAATTTTCCTTTTGAAGAAAAATGATATTAGTATAAGACACGAAACTAAAATAAAAATCATTATTTTTTAAGCAAATAGTTATAAAAACTAATAAATTGCTATCATAATTTCCTTAAACTTTTCGTTTTATTAACCTTTTCTATGCACAAAAGTTACAACTTGAACGACCACAGCTAGTTTTGCCCCCCCCCCCCCCAGTTTTGATTCTGGGTACGTTCATGCATAAAGTAAGTATATACTTTATACTCTATGCTTATAGCTAATCCTATCCGCGGTTTTCCTTTCGAATTTTTGGGAGGCTGAATTCGTTCCTTGGTGGAGATTTCTCATTTTTTTCCTCCCCTCACCTCATCACTCTCCTCCCCCTTTCGATCCTACCACCCAGTAGCTTCTTCTTGCTCCGGGAACCCTTTGTTACCCTCACCCTTTTTCCTTCCGCTACCGATCCCAATGCTATCGGATCCTTCCCGCCAATTTTTTTATCTCCCTAATCCGCTACATTTAACCCGTCTTTCTTGCGACGGACGTCCGAGAGCAGTGATTTGGCTCAATTTCTCTCTTCTCTTCCTCCGGCTGCAGCCCTATAGCTTACCCCTCCTAAAGGTGGAAGAAATATTGGCGACGGAGAAAGGATGGAACCTTGATAGGAAAAACTTGGTGGGCGTCATAGAATCGGATATCGAGAAAGGACATTAATTTTTAGAGGCAGGAATGGGTGTCAAAAGCCAAGACAAAAAAATGGAGAGGTTGAATCTGGGACAGAATATTCGAAGTTTTAATGGATTTTGCATGGCCAGCTTTATTCATTACTACTTCCAGGTAAAAATTTATAAAAACGTTCAGAGAAGCTAATATAAAAGTCAAGTCGAGAAGTTAGGTTTCATATAGGACATTCCTTGTTTTTAGGGGCTTCGCATGTCCAACATTTTCAGTACAAATTCCAGGTAGGTACTTATCTATAAATCCATTCAGGGAAGCTGATTTAAAGGTCTAAAAGTGAAATTTCTTCCCCATTGGTTGATAGTTAAAAAATTGGTTGATAGATAGTTAAAAAATTGAACATGTAGACTTCCCGTTTTACCGTGAACGTTTTAGCTGTGGAAAACGTATGTGGAAATAAAAAAATACATGATACATATGAGTAGCTTTCACCATTCATATATTTATATCCCACTCTATACTTCATCTGTATATTTCTTTCTATAGACCCTATTTATTCCACCTATGTTATCGTTTGGGGAATCTAATTCAAAGTTCAAGTCGCAAATTTTCTTCCCCATTTGTTGACGAAAGTTAAAAGAGAACATGTAGACTTCCAGTTTTACCGTGAACGTTTTTTCTGCAGAAAATATACGTATAAATAAAAAAAATACAATGACTAACATCAGAAGGTTATACAAACGGCTTAACATTACACTTTTCCGCAATCATGCCCATTCGCATGCTTTCCGTAAATACAGGAAGGAGAAAAATTGTCACGAAATTTTTACCCAGGATAGCTAATCCTAGCAGGAACCAAAATTAGAAGTTATGTTTAGGTCGAAAACCTAACATTTTTTAACTACGGAAACTTAGAACCAATTGCTCCGATTGGCCGCGAGTTTATTTACTTATTTCACCACCAAAAGCGGCACAAAGGCTTTTACAATATCTTTTTGCGTAAATGAATAATAGCTGAAAGAAAATAAAATAAAAAATGAAAAACTAACAGAAAGAAACATTTCCGACATAAAAAGGGGCATTATGGATTAGACAGCGGTGAATTGTTCAGGTGGCATTTTTGGGAGGATTTGTAAATTGTGGCAGAGGAAAAGAGGTCCAGGGAAGGGATTTTTGAAGCCATGGAGTTGAATAAGGACGGGATTCGGTTGAGAAACGTTGAGGGATTGAAAGACGGAATCGCGGTATGTGAAGCAGAGAGTTATTAAGTTATCACGTTTGCCCTGTTGCTGAAGTCGAGAGTAGTCAATCATCAGTGATTATGATTTTTACTGGAATTGCCTATCCAGAGTTAAAATTTCGTGATACAGTTGTTCACCACCCTGAATCTGTGACGCGGATCATCTGCAATATTTTCAGCCACTTTGGACCTCTTCATTCACAAAAAAAATCGGATCATACCGGTCGGTGCCCACCCTCTTAGCTTTCAATTTCGATTCTCAAAGAATAAAGTGAGATTATGGTACTTAAACCGCTAGCTTTTACGTAGTAATGTCCCGCTCTAATTAAAGGCTTGTGCAGTCTCATATTTTAGACTAAACCACTGTATTGGTTGAATTGTAGCTGTTGGCTCTTTAGCCCTGGTGTTGAATAAGGCCCCCGAGTACCGCACGTCATCTTCTACTTAAGTAATTCCGTTGTAACGGAAATTGATAGACTTTCCCGTTTAGGGAGTTTTGAGTGAGAAATAAAGTATTTGTCACTCTATGGATTCGAAGATTTTCGAGGCGTTCATCAGATGATTTCTGCACGATTTTAATTTCTCCTGGTGAATACTATTGATGAATTCTTCTCGGGTTCTCAGCCACGTTCCTTCTGTGTCAAATTGGACTTTCCAAAAGTAACACGGCCTTGAAGATGGGAGACAAGGCGTCTCTCGAAACGTCGGCTTACGCGACAGAATTAACCTGGATGAGAAGCCGAGAAGAATTCATCAAGATGCTTTCTACATTTTCTTCGGGTTCTCACCGTATCCTTAGCTGTCAAACTGTTGTCAAGTGTGCAGAAAATTCAGAAATTATTCGTCACTCTCATAAAAATTTCAAAATACACTATTCCAACTATTTCTCATCGTCTGAGGACCAAATAAAATCAACTTTACACTCTATAATTACTGTAAATAGTAATTGAATGAGAGTATTATTCTACAGGTCCTTTTGGTGGGAAGATAATTAATTCGTTCGCTCAGACCTTACGTCGCAATTCATTAACATAATTATGTAAGTGGAAGGGAAAGAATATGTGCGACGAGAAAAAAATTCTTCTTCAGTCAGCCATTCCCTTTTGTAATAAAATGAAGATACGTGTAGAGTGGCCCCTCACTTTTTAAGAGTTGGTGACGTCATTGCAGTTTTGGGTTATTACCTTCTCTTTTAAAGAGTCTCTCCACAAGAGAAGAAATTGCTCGTAGCAGTGTAAACAACAACGGACCACGCGAGACCGAGAAGTGACTGCGACGCGGTTACCTGTTCGGAAGTTGTGCGTGACGTCATCAAATTGTCTCGGGTGATGCTGCATCTTTTTGCCTGCGCAAATGTTAATGTTCCTCAGTAAGTCTACCAGATATATTAATCTTCTCTCCATTATTGGCCCGAAGAAAATAGATTCGATGCTCTCGATGTCTTGTGTTCAATCTTGGCAATTCAAACTTGGCGACGCTGCTAAATTACTCACGAAGCGTATATCACGATGGTCTGAAAGCGACTAAATTTTCCGGAGGCTAGGTTCCATCTATCGCATTTTGGCTGGTTTTCAGTAAGCCACGTGCCCTCCACCCTCACCCCAAAAATACTTGGGCCTGCCTCTCAGTCGCAAAGATATTTGAAATGAACAATAGTGGGAATTAAAGAATGGAGTAACGGAGAGATATTGGAATAAATGGAAAAATACAAAAGACTACTGAACCCATGATTTTCATATCACATCATGACCATTAACAATATAACTAACCGTAGATATAAAATTAAGATTTTGAATAAAGACGCAGGGAAAATGACAAAAAGAATGTTACTAAATAAGTATAAGCAAAAAAATTGAATTACGATTCTATGCTAAAACTTAAAAGTTTCAAATTGCATTAGCAAATCGCTTCACTAGTGATATACTACTGGATAACGGGCAATAAAAGAATTATTTTCAACTAGAGAGAAATCTTTTTTGCGCGCGCAAATGTTAACGCTCCAAGGTAAGTCCACCAGATAAATTAATCGTCTCCTTATTCTCGGTCCGAGAGAAAGAGATTCCATGTTCTCCATCCCTTGTGTTCTATCTGGGTTTGCAAAAAAAAGCCAATTTTTGAACAGGATACCATTAACGGGAACCATGGGGCGTTGCTCTCTCTACTTCTTTCGCTTCTTTTTTTTTGCTTCGCCAATCCCACCAATCCGAGAGAATCAATCGAATCGAGCAATGACTCAATGCACGTGTGGACGAATTTTTTTGTTTGCACCCTTTCTCTCTGCCGGATTCCCACCCCCAAAGGCGAAATTGCTTTCATTGTCTCCCTCTCTGAGAGGCGATTGGGTCACATCAGCGCACATGAGCAATTTTCTCAGATAGTATCACCTGCATTCTCTCTCTCTCTGTATTTTGCCTTCCTACCTTGCCTCCCTACATCACTTTTTCAATGCCCGACTTCGTATGAAGGTCCAAAGATTTTGAGAAATGCCTTTTCATTAAGGGATTGGATGCTAGCCAAGCATTCGGTTTCAATTTATAGCTGAATGAAAGCGTATCTAGTCCTGGAATAACGTTTTTCTGTCTGGACGGAGTCGCGTATCACACATGAAGCTGGTAGTCCCTAGGATGTGACTAAGTACGTTAAGATCGGTGAGAGGAAATTATTAAAATTCCAGTTTGGTTTTGCGTTTCCGTTGACTGAGGAATTCATGTAATAAGAGACTACGAAATTACTTCCGTGTTTAAATACTTAGCTCTGATGAAAAAAGTACATAACGGTGCTACCATATGGGTTTGAGGCTTCGGAGTTGGTAAGGACAAGTTTTCCAGTTCACCTCGCCTAGTTTAGATAAGTATAAGATTCATATACATTTTCAAATTGCCTACATTTGTTGCGGAATCTAAAAGTATTGTAGGAGTCGAGTACAAGAGGTATTCCTCTTCTCTCGTTCCCTTCTCCACTCTGTTTGCTCCCATTCTCTGATCGTTTTCGCCTCGTTTGAATGTGGTTTCTCTCTCTATTTCCATCTTCAGCCTGGGTCTTGGCCCTCGAGAGCATGGGAGAGATTTAATCCTCCGCCTTCATCACCTCAGCGTGCAGCGCCTGGAGGTATTAGGTCCCTGATGCGATTTGATCAAAGCGGTTTGCTAAGCGCGCTTCCGTGCCGGTCTTCCCATCGTTGGGATGGGGGACTTTGGCAGCGATTGGCAGCAGTGGTGACGCCCGTACATCTACCCTTCAACCACTCAAGCTTCAACCGATGAAGTTCTTCGGAGCGTATGGAGTTCAGCCATGAACCTATTGTCTTCTGTCTTCGTTCAAACCGCGCCTAAAGTGAGGTTTGCGGCTGATTACATTCCCCAGAGCAATGGCGATGGTAATTCCTCATCATTACGCGGCAATTGTTGCTTTTATGTAGTAGCATTTACGTTCAGGTTTTAAGGAATAAGTCTTTTCTGGAGTGAAATGGGGGATAATAATAATGCGTCTTTATTGGGCGAGATTGGGACTAGAAAGTCCCATCTTCCATCTAACCCCTCGCAAACATGAAATATATGCAGTTATATCCGTAATGAAGTTGGTCATGAAATTACATGCAGAGAAATTACATAAAGAGACATAGAAGTTCCATCTTCAATCGAAAAATAAAATTTTAAGTTAACAGTGTTACCATTTACCAAGTGTAAAAAGATGTTAGCAAGCGTGGAGAAAACGTAAGGAGATTGACTGTCGTCCTTCGGGTTGACTTGGTGGCTATAGTGTTAGTTTCCCACCCAACGGGCTCGGGTTCAAATCCCGGCAGTGGCAGAGAATTTTTGGAGACTGCCCGATCCCTGCTTGAATGTTGTGTGGAGGACATTTCAAGCGCAACACTCCGACCGTCAGATGGGACGTTAAGCCGTGGTCCCTTTGGCTCCTTTCGTTAAGAGCAGGCTAACGCCGACGCCGGGTTTCTCTCCACCCTTCCATCCACACCCTTCTCTCATGGCGCAAATGACCTCAGCTGTCGGTCGCCTCCCCAAAATACCATACCATACCTGGAATGAAATGACTGGAAGAAAGCGAAATAGTAGGTTAATATGTATCTACGGAATTACGTACTAGTGTACGAACGTACTAACTTTTATATTTTGCCCACAGTGTAGAAATGGTCAAATCAAGTACCTACACGAGACCGAATCTTATTTTCCAAAATCTAACTTTATTTATCTCTTCCAACTTAAATTCAGTGGCATTTACATTCAAGTGTTCAGGAATTAGTCCTAGCTGGAATAAAAGGACTGGAAGATAGTGAAATATTAAGTTACTACCTTCCTAAGTACATACCTTTGACTTGTTAATTTTTAGAATTTGCCCAAAGTATAGAAGCTGTCATTTTAAGTGCCAACTCGGAAGCTATCATTTCACATACAACAAGAACAAATCTTATTTTTCAACATCTATTTTTTTTTAATTTCTCAATACATGCTATCCCTCTCCTTCCCATCGATAATTCTTCATCTCCTCCTTCCATTGTTTCACTTGGCTGAAATCCTTTCCTTCTAAACGGATTTCAACCTTCCTACACTCACGAATTTCTTCTCAATAGTCACTGAATGAAACCTCAACTTTCTTTCCAACAACCTTTCTTCCTTCAACTACCTACAGGTCCTTCGCTACCGTGTTCAAGACAAAGCTGCTGTCAAAAAACACGAGAGTAAAAATATATCTCTCAATAACTCTCTCATGCACTATTAAATAAATCATATCAGAAACTCCACTTTCAAAACAATGTGATGAGAAACTTAAGAGTTTTTGAAAATAGTATGTAGAGAAAAATATAATAATAATAATAATAAGAAACACATAAAGTTGGAAAGCACCAGGGGCAGATAAAATCCAGAATTATTGGTATAAAAAATTCACATCCATCCACAAAAGTCTAGCGTTTGGTCTAAACGAGATCCTTAAAAACCCAGAATCCTCACCAAACTTCCTCACACAAGGAATAACATACCTAAAACCAAAATCCGATAATACAATGGACCCAAATAAATATAGACCAATTACATGTCTACCCACAATCTATAAAATACTATCATCAATTTTGGCAAAAAAGATTTACAAGCATATCGAGACACATGACATCTTGTCGGAGGAACAAAAGGGATGTAGAAAGAAATCACAAGGCTGTAAAGAGCAATTGATAATCGACAGTGTAATTATGAACACTGCGAAAAAGGCCAAGAGAAATCTATTGATAGCATACATAGACTACCAAAAGGCATACGATTCGGTTCCACATTATTGGCTAAAAGAAATCTTAAAAATTTACAAAATAGATATTTCAATTGTGGAGTTTCTAAACACAGTAATGAGCAAGTGGCAAACTCAGTTGGTATTGAATACCTCTCAAGGTCAAATTCAAAGTAGTATTATCCGAATAAAAAAAGGAATATTTCAAGGGGATTCACTGAGCCCATTATGGTTCTGCCTAGCTGTCAACCCATTATCAAATATATTAAATTCAACAAAATATGGATTCAAATTAAAAATTGATAGAAATCAGACACATATGATTAATCATCTTTTCTACATGGATGATCTGAAGATATATGCCCACAATCAGAAGGAGTTAAATTATATGTTGAAATTAACGGAGAGCTTTAGTAATGACATATGTATGAAGTTTGGAATAGATAAATGCAGAAAATTAGAAATTAATAAAGGGAGATACGTTAAAGGGCAAGATATTATTTTAGATAGCGGAAAAATCGAAAACATGGAAGAACATGAAAAATATAAATATCTTGGCATACTGCAGAACACTCAAATCCCACAGAAAGAAATTAAGGAAAAAGTCACAAGAGAATATAAAAATAGGCTTCAACTTATACTTAAAACGCAGTTAAATAGCAGGAATACAACAAAAGCCATAAATACATTTGCTGTTCCAACTTTAACGTATACATTTGGTGTAATTCATTGGACTAATACGGATTTAGAAGACCTAGATAGATTGACAAGGAAAGCGTTAACAGATTACAAATCACATCATCCAAATGCTGCTGTCGAAAGGTTATACATTAAGAGAAAAAATGGTGGTAGAGGTTTAATACGCATTAAGAACCTACATTACAGAATTATAGATAAATTTAGAAATTACTTTTTCCAAAAAGGCGAGACGACTAACCTCTATAAGTCAGTCGTAAAAAATGATGATAAAGCAACACCACTCCAGCTTAATGTCAGAGACAAATCGATAGATGAAGAAAAAATAGAGGAGCTAGAAGACACATGGAGAAGCAAGCAAATACATGGCATTCATCACAAATTTCTTCATCAGGAATGTGTAGACACCTCACTATCAAATGCCTGGTTAAAAAGAGGTGAGCTATATAAGGAAACGGAGGGGACAATGGTAGCCATCCAGGACAGAGTAATTGGTACGAAGAATTATAGGAAATATATAATCAAAGACGGAAGCGTATTAAATGACTTATGTCGCAAATGTAATGCAAAGAGTGAGACGATAGAACACATAATTAGCGAATGTACGAATCTAGTAGGTAATGAATACACCAAAAGACACAATAATGTATGCAAAATTATTTATTTAGAAATAGCGTATGTTACAGGATTAAAAGTGGATCATGAACCATATTACCTTTTCACCCCTGTTACAGTGCTGGAAAATGAAAATTACAAATTATACTGGGACAACACAATTTACACAGACAAACCTGTCCAGCATAACAGACCGGACATAATCTGGATTAAAAAAAAAGAAAAGCAGACCTTTATAATTGAAATAGCAGTTCCGGCTGACCACAACCTTAAGAAGAAATACGAGGAAAAGAAACAAAAATATCAAGACCTCGCAAGGCAAATAAAAACTATCTGGAAACAGGACGTGGTCACCATCATCCCCATAGTAATATCATCAACAGGAATAATACATTCATCACTAAATTTTGGAATTGAACAATTAAAAATTAAAAGAAACACAATATATAACATTCAAAAATCTGTAATACTGGATACATGTAGAACAGTTAGATTGTTTTTAAATGAATTGTAACTTGAGGCAGCGTCTTGGCAAGGCCCGACGCTGGCAGACCTCCAAGTAAATCTTGTGGAATAAAGAATTAAAATAATAATAATAATAATATTTATACTAATGTCGTCTTTATTCATCAACCGAATTTAGTACTATTAAGTCCTTTTTTTACAACTAAACTGATAGAGACGCGACACCTGGGTTAGCAGCCGAGGACCCGCCGTCGAAAAAAAGTATTGCCTCTTGAGAGAATTGAACTCTCGACCCCTGGTTTACAAGACCAGTGCTCTAACCACTGAGCTAAGGAGGCTTCGTAGTAGTATAAGATGAAGTAAGTTGGGGAATACGCAAAAAATTTAAATTGAGAGATTTATATCAGGAGACTTGGCAGGACGAGATTCCATTGAAATAGCCAGGTGCTGAAAGATCTAACTACATTAAGGACCGATCACTTGGCAGTCGAGGATAGAGAAGATTGGAGAGGCATCTACTTAGGCAGCAATGACCAAGGAGGTAAGGCACGTAAAGTCACCTCCAATATCAATCCAAAACGTCAATTTTTCCCTGCACAGTGATAACTTCAAAGATATGAGAGGTAATTTCTCACGTGGCCATGCATAATTTTCATATTGTCTGAATGTGCTGCCAAAGCTCTTTAGGGAAAGAAAGGACTTATTCTCAGAGCTGTGAGGAGAGTTTCCTCGTGATAAAAAAAAACAATTTCAAGTTCCATCCGGAGCATATCGTTGGATGTGAACAAGATGATAGTAAAGGGGCTACGCTAAGATTACAATCAGGCGAGGCAGGATTCTGGAATTAATCGAATATTACTCACGTGGGGCAAAATGAGTTTTCCTCGCCCATCTCGTTGCTTCTCCTCAGGTGTCTTCAACTCCCTCGGTTCTAAATATCGTGGTATTGCAATAAGTAATGCCAACAAAGAGGAAAAGGATATCCGAAATAGAGATATTCCAGTTTCAACACCCTAACGATCCTTAGCTACTGTGTTAAAGTCAAATACAATTACCGTCAAAAAAACACAAAGGTCAAAATATGTATATCACTCAATAATCCTTCCTGGAATATTATTTAAATCAGAAACTTGAGCGCTTTCAAAATAATGTGAGATGGGACTCACAGTTCTTGAAAATAAGTTGCAGGGAAAAATATATGAACTAATACAAGATGAATTAGGCTGAAGAATCCGAAAAAAAGACAGAGAATTGAAAGATTTGTATCAGGAGACCACTCGAAAGGCCAAGACACCGAAGGAATAGCCAGGTTCTTAAATTTCTATCTACATTAAGAACCAATCCCGAGGCAGACGAGGATATAGAAGAGTGGAGGGACTCCTAGGTTACTTAGGTTTCAATGGCCAAGGAAGTAAGGTACGCCAAGCCACCTTAAATTTCCGTCCAAGAACTCAATTTTGCCCAACACAGTGATAACTTCAGAGATATGAAAGGTAATTTCTCACGTGGCCACGCATGATTTTCATATAGCTGCCAAACCCCTTTGTGGAAAGAAAGGACTTATTCTCAGAGCTGCGAGGAGAGTTTCATCGTGATAAAAAAGCAAGTTCCATCTAGAGCACATCGTTGGATATGAATAAGATGCTAGTAAAGGGACTAAGATCTGATTAAGATCAGGCGAGGCAGGAATCTGGAATTAATCGAATATTACTCACGTTGGGAAAAATGAGATTTCCTCGCCCATCTGGTTGCTTCTCCTCAGGTGTCTTCTACTACGACGGTCTTCTCCCGGTCTCCTTACGAGCGAGGGTCCTCAACCTTCTCTTCACAACGCTCCTTCTCCTTGAATTACCTTCCTGATGAAGGAAGGGAAGGGTGGAGAGAAACTGAATAAAGTTTCAGAACTTATCGCCAGGAAAAAGAAAAGGAGCGTGAGTAATAGAATGAAATTAGGAGTTTTTCGTATGAAGGAGAGCTGCTGGGGGTGAGGAGGGTGCGTCGAGGGATGGCTTGCTGGAGGAATTTCGGGGTAGCTCCCTAAGGAGGACGGAGCTCACTTAATTTTTCAGCGCCGATGTCTTTGAGAAAGAAAGACCGGGACGAAAACTATGAGAGGTATACGAGGGTCGTTCAATAAGTTATGCCCCTTACTTTTTTTGCTCAGAACATATTTATGGTAAAGAGTAAGAATTTGGTGACAATATCAACATGCCTTGTCCAATGGACAAGGCAATGACAATGTCCATGCCCTATTTTCTACGTAGTACCCATTACGTTTGTCGGCCTCGGTGGCGGCGGGGTAACGTCCTCGCTTACCAAACAAGAGGTCGCGGGTTCGAGTCCCGCCTGAGAAGATTTCCCATGGCCGTGTACGTTTAGTTGTTAAAATTGTTGAATGGGATCTTTCAAATAGGCTTGCTCGCAAATTCCCCAAAAATAAATTCAATGTCTCTTTTTATAACCCCCACACTCTTGGTAAAGTTTTGTGCCGCAACAAAGACAAAATAGATTCAATCAATCAATCTGGCATTTACAAGGTTAATTGTGAGTCATGCAACATGTGTTACATCGGCCAAACAGGCAGAAGTTTCATTACCAGAATGAAAGAACATAGAAGGTGCTGGAAAAATGGAGATGAAACGTCACTTCTCGCTAAACACCTTCTTCAGACCTTACATTATTGTAATTTTAAACCTGAAATTCTACATTTAGAAAGTAAGGGTACAAGACTGGATGTTTTTGAGCAATTCGAAATTGTACAAAGTGATTTGAATACGCTTATGAATGAGCAAGTGTTTTTCACCCACTCCCCTCTCCTAAAGATACCCTTCACCAAAACAAATGGTGAAATTCTTTCCTCACCCACGCCTTAAGTGCCCCAACATCCACGGGGTGTTTCCCGTCCGCCCATCCTCTCTACGCATTTGACCATTTTCTATTGCTGGCAATTTCCCCCCCCCCCTTATACCCCCGCTAACTTTCACTCCTTCTCAGCTAACCCAAAGGGACTCCTCACCCCGCCTTTTTTTCCTGCGTCGCTACTTACTCCTCTCACTTTCAAAAGACACGCGGCCTCTTTTTACCCTAAACCGCCCCCCCCCCCCCTTTTTTCACTCTTCTCAACACCCCCTCCTCCTGTTTTGCTATGGTCTTCCCCACGTGTCGTCATTTTACAGTTATGACCAGAACCCTCCCTCCAACGTGGGTTCTCCACATCCCGTAGTTGTATCTTTCCCCATTGTCTATACTCTGTACACCCGTTCCCACCCCCACCCCCCCCCCCAATCCTCAAAGATGTCAAATCCTCTCCTTCTCCAATACTCTCCTCTCTCAACTCAAGGGTATAAAAGGGATCTTCACATGTGTTCAAGCGTCTTGTACCAGATGATGGCTCAGTGAGCCGAAACGCGTTGTACGCATTAAAAATTCTTGTGGAAAAGTGCTACGACCTTTCATTTACTTAAATATGTCTAACTTCCACCAATTGAAGCCTGAATCTGTTGAACTTATTGTTGAATACCCCTATGTAAAATGGCCAAATGAGCTGTATTCGGTGGTTTGAGAATAAAATAAAATTAAGGCTTAGCGTCAACATTTTGGGGGAGCATGTATTCCCTGGTGGTAAAAGCTTTTTTCTTGTAGGCGTTGCCATGCCGATCTTGGCTGATCATGGAGCTCTGTTTCTGCATCTCCTGAGGCTGTAATATTCGGTACCCATCGCCCAACTTCACTCCTACCAACTGCAGAGTTATCATACATTGCACACAAACTGTTATGGATGTTCACCACGGTTTCTTTTTCTGAACACAAAAATTCAATAATAGCACACTGCTTTAGATCCGCCTATGACAGGTGGCTTATAAGCCTCCGCTACCTACCGCTCTAACTTTAAGTGAACTTAAGTACGCGTTGGAAGTGTCGGAAGGTAAGCCAAATTTTGCGATTCCTTGCCAGTGTACCTTGTCGCGACAACTTCTTTCGCTTCGTTAAACCCGTTTGCTTGCATTTCTTAGACCTATCGGGATTTTGGCTTCGGTTCAACTAATTACGCAGGGCTCCTTCTTCATTCCCACCGTATTTTTTTACCCCGGCCTTTCCCACGTCACATTCTTCTTCCATTGGCACGTTGGAAGCCCTTTTTTTCCTTCAACGCCCTTTCCCTAACATCTTGTTCGCCTCCCTTCCATTCGCGTTTCTAGCTTGAGCTACAAGGATCTTTCTTCTGCTGACGCTACCGTCTCGCATCGTCTCGTTACATCGCCCACAGTCACACCGCGGATTGTAATTTCTGAACTCAGCGTGGAATTGATGACAATGTATGGGAAAGTCGGTTAACAGTGACGTCAATGCAAAATTAGCACTGCCCGAACGCATTTTTCTTAATTTTTTTAGAGGTGAAATATCACTTGACGTGTGTATATGGTGAATGTAATAGAAAACCCTCAATAACTCCACATATAAGTTGTCATGGAAAATAACCAATAATGGGTTCTTGTTTACGTTCTGGGGACGAAAGAGATAGGACACGGAAGTTCATATAAAATTTTGTACTGAAAAAGACAAAGAGGAAGAATAAAGGAAGTAAACAAAACTGTAAGTAGTGATAAGATAGTTAATTCTATCGCTACAATACGACACACTCTGTGTGTTTTTTATATTAAGTCATTATTTATATTTTATTTAAAAAATTTCTTTTGGTTACGAATGTATATATTCCCAATTTTGAGGCAACAATATTGGTAAAAGTGCTATTTGACTATTTCTTTTGTTGACAAGTGCCGGAACGGCGCGGCGTTCCGGCACCATGTCACCATTGTCGGGTAAGATGACGAACTCAGTTTTTCGTATTGATAGATTACAACAAGGGACTACTAGTAGCTCTTTGTTGTACCTAAGCGATTAGTTTCTAAGTTCAACACATGGAACGGCGATCCAGATTGTTTTGCGAACAGCGAGCAAGATTTTCTTTCTTCTCGAGCACTTGCCATTTCTTTCCGTTCCCAGAGTAAGGAATTACTCGATAACGGTATATTGTTTTACTCCTTCCTAAAATAGTCTCATCTCATCTAAAATCATCTATAATTGCGAAACCGTGATTGAAAAAGGGTAAAAATAAGAGTTTTCTCTAATTAACTTGAAAGCAATTCTGTATAGGTAATCGAATTGAAATTTTAGAATTTTAATAGTACGATAGTTCGACCCATTGTTTTTTTAATCACACAGTTATTCCCAACGTCACTTTTTACATTGTTTTTTTTCCGTCACTTCGGTATTCACAACTGACAATCATTCATATGCAAAGCGTGGAGTTCCACTCGCTCTAAACGGCCGTGCGTTCTGATTGGCTGAAGGACGGTGCCAGCGATGGTTTCAGCTGCGGAAAAAGGTACATGCAGAAGGATGGAAAAAGGGATGGGATTTCCATCCCTCGAGCCATCGCGGAAAATGATAGTGTGAAACGGTCATTTTTTTTCGCGATCATGGGAGCTATCGCTGGAGCTGTCCCTCGAAAGGGATGGAAAATATTATCTTGTGATTCCGGCTTAATGATCATGGTGCGACCCATGGTTGAGTTGTAAATTGGCCTGAGTTGGGAAGAGTGTCTCTACGAAAGAATTTGACAGTTGTTTCGATATTCTACCCCTCTTGAAAATCGTAAACTTGCCGAGACGTTAGAGGCAATGACTATTATATTTTAGGAAGCTTCTAAAATCATCCATAATTGCGGAACTATGAATGAAACAGTGTAAAAATTAAAAATATCCCAAATAAACTTAAAAGCAATTCTGTTGGTATATTCAATTGAAATTTTTGAGATAAACCTTAAAGATATGAGACCAATTTTTATGACTTCACTGTTAGTAAATTTATAAGTGCGGTTAGTATTTTATTGGGTCTCATCAGTGAAATCTAAAATTATCAAACGGGAAATAATCCTTTTTTGTCCTATAAATAAGACATTAGGCGTTGCGTAATAAAAAAATCCACGTAAACGTATATCAGCGGAAATTTTGCATTCAAACGAAATTTGAATTTCCTCTGGCATTCCTTAGTTCTGATTTACGAAGGAGGGATTTTTCGTTTGTTTGAAGGAGTAATATTTCAAACCTGAAATTTTATTGGATCAGAATCTTGTATTTATCGAACCGGAAACCTTTTACCATGAAATCCATATACCAAGTCAGAATCTCACTCATTTTTATCAATACGTTCATGCGCAAACAAACTTCTTCCCTATTACAGTTTTATAGTTTGATCCAATCATTGGTGAATCTTATGTCCTAAATCAGGTACTCATAAAATTAATTTTCCATCACTTTGAGGCTTTATAAAATCCTTTCATGTGCTACCTTACTATTAATCCCTCGAGTGCTCCCTAATCTCTAATCCATACATTCGATGGGATTTGGCCAAATCTTCTTATTCTTTCTCCGTCTTTAATTTGGAGTGTTCACGGCCTAAAGCCTTATTTTTTGTCTTAGAAGCTAACCCTAATGGAAAGTCCGAGTCTTCTTCAGTTCCTTCCCTTTCCATGTTCTCTTCCAATTCTTCAACATGCCTTTCTTCTCGAATGAGGATTTTTTTGTTCTTACGCTTTCCACATTTATCTTATCCTACTTTCATTATTTCACACACTCGATTGGTATTTTTTTTAACTTCTCCCGCTGTGATCATTCGCCGCTGATTGAACTTTCCAGAGTCTTTCCTCTTTCCGTCCCAATCCGAAAGAATGATTCGCCAATGATTGCGCAATGAGTTGGTAGCAAGGAGGTTGTCAATATCTGGAGGCGCTGTTTCCGAGTTTTTAGCGTGGTCAAAGTTCCGCCATCTTGATTTGACAATTTTTGGACTTAGTCTCCGACTGATATTTTGAGGTGGCTAAGTTTTTTTCTGCAAATGCGCTAAATTAAGTGAAACATGATACCATAATCATTGGTATTTCGCCGGTGATTGCCATCGGAATTTTCCCATCACTCACGATACTTCTATTAATGTTAAATTAAACTCTGTGTCTGTTAGCCACTTTACGGGTAGGGATATCCTTGAAAATATACCTTATTAATGTAATTGTAACATTTCTGTTGGCTTTAATAAAATTAAATACCAGTTTAAGTACAGGTAAATGACTAGTTAACAATGAATTCAATTGATTCAGCTTTTACTTTGTGAAAATCCATGCTGAAATGAAAATACACAACCTTGGTAACTTTTCACTGGAAAACTTTTTCCAGTAAAAAGTTACCAAGGTTGTGTATTTTCATTTCGAATTTAAGTATACCGGGACTAGCCACGGTGATAACTTTCACGGGAGTCACCCGCATCCCGGTCAAGGCGAATGATTTTTTCTCTGTGGATTTTTCGCACTATTTTCATTTCGACTAGTTTACTCTCGTAAAATTTTATTTTCTGTAAAGCTAGCTGCAGAACGTAACCGTGGTGATTGATAATAATTTTTCATTCGGAAAAGATGCTTGAGACATAACTTTGCGAAGCCTACCTACGAAGTAAGGAAAAAGAAAGGTTTGTGGTGTGCGTTACATAGTTTATCTTAATGTATTAACGAGTTATGACCGAAAATTTCACCAAATAGTAAGAATTAACCCTTATAAGATTGTCAATGTTTTGGTCAAAGTGGGCGTGGCTTGTCGTACCCAAGCACCCCCATTCCGGCCACACTTTGCTCCACGCTCGAAACCAGTAGTGCCCCCTCCAGATATTTACAACCTCCTTGGCTTCCCAACAAAGGCCAATTTCCACCTCAACTTAGTTCGGGGCCGCACGATGACCCTTAAGCCTGAGGCACACCACCATGTTTTCCATCCCCTTCGAGGGACAACTCCAGCGATCCCTCCAATGGTAGCGGAAAGATAACCGTTTCACACCATCATTTTCCGCGATGGCTTCAGGGATGGAAATCTTTTTCCATCACTCAGAAGGTCCCTTTTTCCGTCGCTGAAATCAGTGCTCACATCGTCCTTCAATCAATCAGACTGTACGGCCTCTAACATCGATTGTAACGCCACGCTTGGCTTTTAAAAGAATGACAGTTGAAAATACTGAAAGTGGCGGAATAAGCGATAGAAAAAGAGACGGTGGAAATGACCGTTTGATTCAGAAAATGATGAGTCGAGCCACGAAAATCGCAAAAGAGGATCCTCGAGTCGTCCTCTAAATGTGTTGTTACCTACCGCGCATTTCAATGTGTTTGCAGAAGTCGCCACTCGCGTCGCTGACCGACAAATTGATCCGAGTTTCACGGGGAAATAAGGTATAATCAGGGGTGCGGACCGAAATTTATGTATAAGACGATGTGATCTATAAAAGTCGTAACTTTTGAATCATATTCCTCGCTTTTACAAACATTATAATGCTAAATGATGGAAAAAAGTTGATCGCATCGTACACATCAACGCGCCGCGGACATTTTTGAAAGCCTATTAAAATGCGACCGAAGTGGCTACAGAAATCAACCTTCTATGGGATGGAATTGGACCTCCTCCATACATTACCCCAGACAGAGTCGAGTGATCACTCTTTCGGTCTCTGAAAACCAATATCATTTTGATAGAGATTTTGCACACACTTTATCGTGGTCAAACGATTGCGTATTTGCGTTGTACTTCGGTTCTCACCTCTTGAACTCTGAATTTCTTTTGTATTTATATCACAAAATTGAACCCGAAATAATTCCAAGCACGCTTTTTCAATTCTACCTCAATCTCTTGCGTTATTTTTGTCAACGCACAGAATAAGAAAATATTACCAGATTTACACCGTTCCATAATGTTCGTGCTCAAATGTAAATTGTGAATGTGAACAACTTTATATTCTCATGTGCATCCACGACTACAGGGAATCACTCCACCGAGTTTCCATTTTTATTCAAGTGAGTGAAAGGACGTGTCGGGCCTGATCTTTGGAAAGGAACCCAAAGCTCGACGGAAAGAAGATTTGCGGATGTGATTGATGAGCAAAATAAACACGAGCTACACGTTTCCGAAAATCAGGCGGGTTTGAATCTCTTGCTTGAATGAATTGAAATAAATTAGAAAGCTCGCAAAAACCTGAATTGTTAAAATTTTTGTAGAATCGCATTCAAAATGTTTTTTTCTTTGGCTAAAAACTTTGTAAGAAGTCTCTCACTTTTTATCTAGCTATTTGCTGTGAAGTTTTGATTTGATTACGTGAACCTCAACGTTGTTCTACACATACTGCGTAAATTTACATCTACATCTACGAAGTGCCGTGCAAGCCACCACCGCGGTGTGTGGCTTGCACGCGGGTGACTAAACACTAGGCATGCAGCACTCATCCTAGCCTCAACCAGACAGGTGCTCGCTTGCCGTGTCGTTATCCTGTGTGCTAGGCCAAGCTCGAGGTCAGACCAGAAACTAGAGGAGTGCAAAGGACACGAGCATACTGCAATACAAATAGAACACTTAAGTTAGTTATAGAAAACGATAACTTGGCTTAGTAAGTGTATGTAATTCATGTATGAGTTATAACATGCAAAGAAATACAGTGTAAATGCATTACATCAGAAAATCCGCAAAATGTGGTACGTTCCTTCATTGTTTCCGCATGGTTTTAGCTGAAAATTACATACCTACGTTATAAATACTCCTTAAAAGTTTATGTATAATATTTATTCAAGGAAATAGCATTGGAGGGTCACATAAGTTTTCAGAATTAGCGCTGTCATTTTATAGGGTCCAACTTGGTAAGGTTAGCTTATGTAATGAAATTATACGAACGCTTGTTCGATGGAAACGCGAATATTACAAAATAGGATCTTCAAGTCGGCCTCATAATGCGTTGTCATCCACCGCACGTTTAAATGGGCTTACTTAAGTTTCCACCCGCGTCGCTGACGAACAAATTGATACAAGTTTCACGTGAGAATAAGATTTAATTAAGGGTCTTAACCGAAATTTATACACATGATGATGTGACCTATTAAATCCAGGACTTTTCCATGCCATTCCTTGCAATTAATTAAAAACATAACACTGCAACATATTGAAAAAAAGGATCGGATTATACTCATCATCTCGCCGCGGAAATTTTTGAAAAACGATTTTACGAACAGGCACTGATGACAAGTTCCGTTCCCGTTAATGCCTTAATGGATGAGAGTGGCGAAGGTTTAAGAAGGTATAATGGCGACTAGATTTTTTTTAAATCCTTTATGTACGTGTGATAAAAAGTGGTAGGATATCACAGGCGAAAATTCATTGATGTGAATGGCCAATCTTAGGGTACGAAGGATAGTTCATTCCTGATAGTATAATTTAACTCTTTTTCTGGCTATTTGAAACGACCTTCATTTCCATTTAACCAGAGAGGAGCAACCTCGATTTATCGATGTGACTTGACTTCAATAGCAGCATTTTATTTGAAATTCACTCAAAAATAGTCCGATTACGCGCCGAAATTTTGTTTTCATCATGTTTATTATTTTATACTAACAAGTGTTTCAATTTTTAATCATATTTATTGTTTTCTATCAGCTGCTACTTAAATGACGCATATGTTTCATCGTAAATAAACATTTTCTTATATTTGGACAAGGATTGTCAAAGTAATTTACGTATAAAAATGCACATCTTCCAAAACAAATTCCAAAGAATAACACAAAAAATAACTTATTGTTAGATATAGTTTTATTATTTTTGTGGCTGCCAGGTCGAAATGGCACAAGTAGTTAAGTATATTTTGATTTGTTTTTAAAACGAATACGACGTAAAATTCGTGTTTCGGACCAACTTCTTCAGTAAAACAAACTTTCCGAGGAAAAAAAATAAACAGGAGGCTGCGCGAGGCGTGTAGGCCGTGACAAACGCGTGTATACGCCTGGCGTGTATAAGGGGAAGAGGAGAGTGCCGTGGTTTCGAGCGGGTCTCGCTCGCGGGAGACCATGAATGAGTCTTTA
Source organism: Ischnura elegans (assembly GCF_921293095.1). Lineage (NCBI taxonomy): Eukaryota > Metazoa > Arthropoda > Insecta > Odonata > Coenagrionidae > Ischnura > Ischnura elegans. Next base: position 58,704,631 of record NC_060253.1, read on the forward strand.
ATAAAGCGACGCAGCTTCGTCTCGATGCGCCTCATATCCCTCCACGTCGCCCGCTCCCTTTTTCAATCCTCGGAAGAGTTGGAGCTTCGCCTCGACACAACACGCGTCGACTGTCGCCTCTTCCCATCGCCTCAAAGGGATCCGCACTCCACAAGCGAGGTGTCGAAAAGTGGCAGCTGCGGAGAAGGAACGCACATCGCACGCCGATTCAATGGGATAGGGGAGCGAGTCTCGTCGTTCATTTTTTTTCACGAATGTGTACCGTCTGCATGCATTCATCTACATCTACGTAATACCCTGCGAGCTACCGTTAGGGTGTTTGGCCGGGGGTGATCGATCTGCAGCATGCAAGAGGGCCGCCACTTGCACACGCGTCATAGAAATATCACGCATTATGGCAAAATATACTTGCATATTTTTATTTATTTTATTTGTGTATTTCACCACCAAAAACGGCACAAAGGCTTTTACATAGTTTGTTCTCAAGAAATAAATAACAGTTTAAAGATTAGTTAACAGTTAAAAAAAACAAAGAGAAAACAAAATGTTCTAACATATTTTTATTCTGCAAAGACAGAACTTGCCTATTTTAGTAATTCCTATCACAAATCCATTCAATGAGTCGTCCTAGCCTGCGACACCTCTAATTTCATCAATCGAGACACTGTTGCTATCCTTATTAGTACGATGAAAGAATGACATTTCAAATATCTCTGTTTTGCAGTCTATTTCTTTTTCCTTCTCGTGATCACGAATCTCTCGCATTTGGAGGAAGGGTGTCATGGAGATTATTTTCTACAACCTTGCATGGAAGGTTTTGCCTAACTATTTTACTAGAGAAAGCCTCGGGATATCGCGTACACGTGCGTCGAATGACCCTCTATTTTTCTAGCCGCAAGAATTGCGTATGTTTTATAAATTCGATCATGACGATAAATAAATCCAGTCAGATGGGCACGTATCCTTCATCGTTCTGGCGGTTGGTACAAAACATGATAAAACCTTTGGTCCATGAATCAATCCGTTCACTCAGTAAATCAACCAAGCAGGTTGTAAAAACGATTTCATCTTTGAGGCTGAACGTAGCCGAAAAAAGAAGTTTTACTCATGCAAGGGGTAAAATGTGCTTACGGATTTGTCAGATTTTCATTTCAGCTGGTTTGTATTTAGGCACTGATGAAAAAATGGTGACTAGTCCGTAACTATGGGTTGAGAAGGAAGCCGCAGACCGTGCGGCGATGTAAAAACATCGACATATTTTTGTTGATTTGGTTGTTTTTTTGCTGCCGTAGTTGGTTTCTTTGGATGGAAAGTCTAAAAATGCTGATGTAATTATTTGTAAATATCTCGAGGTGACTCGATGATTAGGGTTCTTTTTATGTAATCCCACATAAACACAGAATTTATACGAAAAAAATAGTCCACCAATTTGTATCGTATCGACTATAAATATCACAAAACAGTGAAAAAATTAGGTTATATGAAATGTAAAATGAATATTGCACTAATATACTATAGCTTATATACAATTCACTTGGTTTAAAAGATTCGCTTTCCAACGTCCGTCGAGCATGTCATTCCCCATGGTCAGCAGCAAGATCGGCACTGTGCCGCACGTTCGAAAAATCGATCTTAATTTCGGCATCGAAGTCGGTCGCAATTCTACAATACGTATAACACTCTTCGGGCTTTCTTGTATTAGTGATGTAAATGTCTCGAGGTAACTCGGTGATCCTTTTTTAATAATCCAACATAGACACAAAATTTCGGCGAAAAACAGGGCCCACCATTTTGTATTATATCGGCCGAAAATATCACAATTAAGTTAATCGTGAAAGTTAATGAAAATTAACTAAAACAAACTGTTTAATAATTTTGTAAATTTTAACTAGATTTTTTTTCCTCTTATCTTGGCCTCATTCAAGTAATGATAAAATGATTCTTGGAGTATTGGCCAAATGTATATAATTAAATTATCAATGTATAAACTTTTTTGCATTGACCTATACTCCAAGAATTATTTTATCATTAGTTTTAACATGCTGAATTTCGAAAAAAATTCCACTTGGGAAATTTTTGTTCAACTTTGAGGTCATGTAATTTGTTTAAAAAAGTAACAAATGAAAAACGGTTTGCGTCAAAAATTTACTAATATATTGAAAACAGCTGTGCAGAGTTTCGAATTCCGTACTCAACAAAACCATTTTTAAGGTTTTACCCAGCTTTTTTGGATTTCACCACATTGTGCCAAGGCTGGTTTGGATTGTTGAGGGTAAAGCTCGCCCCAAACTAAGTGCAAGTGTACTTAGTTCGCACTTGCACATTCATTGATTCATGATCAGGGAGAACGGGCAATATTAAGTGAGATATTGAACTGTGTTGAACCAATGGGATATGTAATGCTTCAAAGAGGTAAATTTAACACAGTATTACTGCTATACCTATAATTCATTCTCTTCAGTTTTGAATCACATGACTGGATGTTTCCGCCGCTAAGTTGTAATTGAAATAGAAGATGATGAAAATTTTTATCAACAACCCCTAATATTGCAAAATGTGACTTCAAAGTGCTTTCAGAATGAACAATTAAAATACATTTTGATTTTCCCCTTCAAGCGTGGTTTAAACTTTGTTAATGTTGTTTCGTATATGATTCAGATTCTGCGGTGGAAATGACCCTCAGGGTTTTCCCGAATGATACTTTAAATTTTTCGTCTCGCCACATTTTTCATTTCTGTGTTAAATAAGGAAAGCATATTCTTCAAATCTTTCTTACGCGCATTCATAATACTCTCACTTCTTTTTCTTTAAAATTCCGTTGAAGCGGAATTTCGCCGTATCGAAGCCCACTGATTATTTTGCCTCCTTCTTTCTCTCACGCAAGCCTGCTCACGCCCATAACTTCTGCCATAATTTCCATATCTTTCTTTTTCCTTATCATATTTTTTTTAGATTTTCACCTCATTTTCCGGAACCACACCTCAAAAGATCTCGTGAAAACAAAAGGAAACGAAATTAATGGTGGGAATGAAAGACAAAAAAAATATGAAGGGCAACGTGCGGATTCCTTTCCCACGATTCTTTTCTTTCTCTTTCTCCTCTTGATTTTTATTCATTCGACCGGAATGAAAAGGGAAAGGAGATAGAAGGGTTGAGGGGAGGTTCTGTTCGCGACTCGCGGCTCAAAAGCACGCCCTTCAGTTCCTATCTCTCTCCATCTTCCGCCTAGATTCTTCCCCTTTCCCGAGGAATGGATTGAAAATAAAAAGATATACCTGTGGAAGAAAGAGCAAATCAACCAAAAAAACGCATCAAAGGAGGAGAAAGGCAGCCCGGAAAAAGAAAAAAAAACTCTGCTCCACACCGAAATGAAAGATATGCTCACCAGGAAATAATGCGTAAAAAAATATAATCATGGTTACAAAATAGTCATAATTTATCTTCATTGTAAACGTACTACCTCGTCGAGTGGCAAATCCAAGGAGAATGCATACAGGAGGCCCAATTCCATCCCATAGAAGGGTGATTTCTGTTGCCACTTCGGTCGCATTTTAATCGGTTTTCAAAAGTGTCAGCGGCGCTGTGATGAGTGCAATGCGATACACTTTCTTTCCAATATTTAGCGTTATTATTTTCGCAATTACGAGAAATAGCATGCAAAAGTTATGAATTTGATAAATAACATCATCGTCAATGTAAATTTCGGTAGACACCCTTCATTTTAACATATTTCCCGGTGTAATTTGGATCAATTGGTCCGTTAGCGACGCGTGTGGCGACTATTGTAAACCCATTTAAATGCGCGGTGGGTGACAACACATTTAGAGGCCAGCTTGAGGATCCTCTTTTGTAACATTCATGGGCAAAGGACTGCATGAAACAAGTGACTACGTACGCAGTCATTGGCACGGGCGTAAAGTTTAATGCACCAAGGATGTAGTTCACGATGAAAAAATATTTGGCTGGGCCGGGATTAGAACTCGCATTTCCCGGTTTCCGGTCAGGCGTCCTAGCCAATTACATTAGCTGAAGTTCGATGTGAGAAAATTACTGGGTGGTTGAATAGGCTAGCCCGCCTGACCAGCATATAGGTTCGAATCCCTGTTAAGCCAAATTTGCAATAAATATATATCAATAAATCTTGGAATAAATATCAATATCTGACCAATCGTAATCAATATTTTTCATGATGAACTTCACCCTTGGTGTATATAACTCGTCGAGTTGGTTTATTCAAAGATATTTTTTGACGAATGTTGTGGATTGAGTAGGTTGCGTGAATGCCTAATGAAGGGCTTACCCTCGATTACGTTTTGAGCCTAAATCGAACAATTCTTGACTTTGCTAGTTATTATCCTAGGATTTGTAGAAGCTCAAGCATACTCTGACGTCGTGTTAGCGCACGGATATCGCACTAGCCCAGCTGAGATGTTTTTTCTCATGATTAGTGTGGTGCCAGTTGCCACTAAAGTAATCTAGAAGCTGCCTGCCAATCAAGTGTGCCCATTGTAGATTCAATGATTAAAATACCTTGTCTGACACAGCTGAAACCATTTGCAGATGCAGCAAAGCTTGAGGTGCGATGATATAGAAAAGCCTACATTTTGATGGGGATATATGGCATCTCACGTCGCGTCGTCATCTGAGGAATAGTTTTTTTACGAACTAGTTTTACGAGCTAATCAGTAGTACCTATAAGCATTTTAATATACATCCGTTATTTTTCAAATAGTCTTAGTTATCTTCATTTTGAGTAACCTATGTATGGGAATTTGATAAAACATCTGATTTGGTCTAGAATTTACTTGACTTTCTCTAATAATGTAGCCAAAACTTAAAAAAAAATATCATTCTATAATGGCTACTGAATGCCTACAAGCACTGCCGTTTGAAACCATGACTGACGCAACGTATTTTTAGTGATCAGTGGAATTCATATGTTTTGGTGTCTCTTAGCTTTCATAATTGATAGTTTTTGCAGATTTGAGTTTAGTAATTCTTCGTTAAAACTTTCGCGGGTACTCGTCATGTTAAATAAAAACTTTAGAGCTGTGTCGCCGTGTTAATTTTTGGGTGGCCCCAACGTTTCCCGACCGATGCTGGTCGCTTTTTCAAGGGAACCTGATGAAGTAGGAATTTTTATTCAAATACTCTAAAGTTATCCGTGTCAAGGGGTGGATGCATCCGTCTTATTAGTATTTAGTGCAACGAAACTAGCCTGGTGGACCGTTCCCATATCAATGGGATAGGCGAAAAGAATGGAGAAAAGGGTTGAAGTTCCATCCATTCGTTTTTCTGAGTTGTGATTTCCCTTGAGAGAGAGGTTTGGAAGGGACATACATGGGTTCCTTGACTACTGTGAACCCTCAAGACCTTCCATCTCCCCAACAGCATCTCTCTTTGTATCTCAGCAGTTAATCCAATTTTGGGTCCTTATCCCCATTTGTCCTCGGCGTTCCACACTTTTGCAACCACCCCCGGAGTCTACCAAAGGGGGTGGAATATCACTTTTGATGGTAGGTGTGTACGTGCTCATTATATTCGAGGCACAAAGAAAACTCATGGAGGGAAAAGGAAAGATTTTAGCCCCTTGCTAAGGACTTCAGACATAAGAGAGTAGGCATGAAGCAAAACGATGAATGGTAGTTGGGAACACAAGTCTTGCCAACACTCGAGAAAGTTTGAAGAGAGTTGTATACGATCTCTGGGGACGGTACGCTACAAGTTCAGTCTTTGAGCACCTCAGTGTCTCGGTAAAACCTATCAGTAACTTTCCCTCGGCCTAAATCGATTTGTTTCAGATTTGTCCTTTCCACCGCATGGACCCTACTTCAATACCGCTGACTGAATTGCTGCTGATTACATCCTGCTTAGCCGACTACAGTAGTTTGAGGAAGACTGAATCATATTAACCTAAGGAGTTTGCTTGTATTCCGAATTCGACCAATACTGCTGGCTTCTTCTCTTAGTAAGCTAGCAAGGGAGGAAAGAACGAGTATTTTCTTGAGTGAACGTAGTGTATTGACGGTATAATATTCTTATTAATTCAGTAAGACGATCGCGCTGCCGTCAACCATTACAACCAGCGTGTTAAGTGATCTTCAATATGATTGTAAGATCACTGGACCGCTATAAAAAATTGTTTTTTTTATTCCGGATACAGGAAATTAGGAGTGGTGTTTCAAAGTTGAGATTTTTTTGAAGATTTACTGTCTTTCTTTATCGCAACTGTACTTCCATTTTTCATATTTCTCGGCCTTTAGAGAACGATATGATAGCCGTCATGCAGAGCTCAGTGTTCTGTTTCACATGAGCTTGTGATTGTATTCCAGTCAATCTATATGCAACGTAACATGGTTTCTGACTGGACTTTTTCCTCATTATGTTACCTTATTTCCTCTTTGATATGCTGTAGACCTCTACCACATCCAGTCGCAAGTAGTTAAGGTTTAACTGGTTTCAACTTCTTGTGTCCATTGATTGCAGTTCCCCACGTAGTGAATCATTTCCTACATGACTATGTTCAAGAGATTTTAGCATTTTAAAATGCTCTATGGCATAAGAAAAAGCAGAAATAAATAAATCCTCCGTGAAATAAGAGATTTCAACCCTAAATTCATAAATCAACCATAATCTGCCTTTAAATATTTTTCAGAGTGGGTGTAGAGAAATATCTGTTGATCCAATTGAATTCGAACGATTATTATTTTTTTACAAATCATGAATCAAGTTTGAAATTACTTCCATGGAACGAATTTATGGATTCTTGGGTCTCCCTGGTTGACCCGACCTATCTCAACGACATACATTCTCCCGATAGCAAAAGATTTTTCGCTGGCCATCGCGTGAAAGTATGCTTCTTCATCGCCTCCTTACCATACCCCCAGCTCTCAAGAGAAGTCCCTATTTAAAGTCTGCCGGGCACAAAAACGAAACCCGGGGTACATTTTTTTATTCACTGCTCTCATTGATTACCTCTTTGCGAGGTGAGGAGAAGATTTCCCGCTGGTTAACAGCTTTTTTGCGTGTTCCGCGCTGTCAATGACGTCTGCCCTCCGTCCCGGAACTTTTTAATGCGGAATTCGTTTCGCGGGATCGCATCACTTTTTTTTCGAGTAGTCCTCTCGCTGGAGTGCCGTTGTGGTTCTCTGAAAATCGTCTCGTTTAGCTCTTCTTACGTCTCGCCATTTTCCTCTTGCTCTTTACCCACCCTCATCTCTGGAGAAGGTTGCATTCAATCTCGACGAATGGCGTGTCCACGGAACTCATTTCGGAGGAAACTGAATCCGACTCGCGCTATTTAGCCTGTTTTGAATTGCAAAAATGGGAATCTGTGAGGAGCAAAAATTATTTTTTCAAAACCTTAGCAATGCATATTACCTCTCCCCCTCTCTTCTATAGGAAACAATAGCCATCGCCAAGGATTAATCTGAGTAGAGTCGTAATTTTTCTCGTGCTTTTGTTTTATTCCTTCCATCATAAAAGTCCATTCATCGAGCGTGTCGACCCCTACCGGTGAAAATGTATATAATGAGTATTTCGTGTGAGGCGTTGAACGTAGGAATCCCTCGCCATTCGCGTAGCTTGATGAGATTTTTTGTTAGAAATTTTTCACATTAAATTTGTCGACCGTATAAATTGCGGAATAACAGTCGATGAAATATTTTTACCGCTGTGTTAAAAGCGAATCAGAAAACTTTTTCTTCCACTTTATTTAGTAGAAAACACTGTATTCGTTTTCTACAAGTGAACGTGCCAGACGATGCTAAACGTATTCCATAGAAGTTGTCCTTTCGGTGTTTTGCGAGTACGCATTATTGTGCTCATGAATGCGAGCATAAGTTTTGTCTGAGGTGTGAAGGCATTCGGGGAGGAGTTTTTGTCCTTAAAAAAATACATACTTTCTACCTCTCTCATTCATTCGTTCAATTTAAATCTAATTTTTCGTCACCGCCTTGCTTAAAGTACCATTCCAAGATTCCATTAACATGGGTATCAGTTTTTGACCAGTGTTTTTAAACTAAAACTAACCTGGTAGAAAATTCCCATATCTACATTTACATACTACCCTCCAAACCGCCTAAATTGGCGTGTGGCAGGGGGTATTATGACACCAGTCATCGGCATATGTAAAGCAAATGCTCAAACAAAATTACGACTAGCATTTATTTAAGTCCCTAATGTTCGGGGAAAAAACGATTTCCCATATTTATCCGTTCGGCAAAATATCTCTCTTAATTTATCGCTTCTGTCACACCTGTAAATGTTGTGGGGCTCTAATAGGATGTTCCTCGTGTCGCTCTTAAAGATATCTCAAAAGTTCCTGATTGCATGAGTGGTATTCCCTCCCTAAAATGCTTTCTTAATTATCTTAATACTTATGATACAGCATCTTACATCGTAATTACCGAACATTTTAGGTGTTATTGCTTCATCTCTTAAAAAGATTTCATTATCTCCTTCCCTCTAATAGGGCGTTTGTTAGAATAAAATACAAAAATTAATTACTCTAGGAAATAAGAGATTGTTTTGCGTTGATAGCAGTTTTTTTAGCTTTTCATATAAAATATCATTTTTTTACTTCATGTATCATTCTATTTTAAATTTGGTGGAAATAACCTGCGTTAACGTTTTCTATAGTTTGATTAATATGGACCCTACTTGCAGCAATATGTAATAATTAATAAAAATAACAAAGGAAATTAAGTGGCCCAAAAACTATATTTATACAAAACAGAAAATTAGTATTATATCAATATACTATACTCGGCTGTAATAAAATAAAGACCACTTCAGGCATAAATTGTTAACTTAATAATGTGCAGTGCACACTGGCTGAGGTAGTGGCGGCCTTTATTTCCCAAGCTTATAGTATATTTTCAAAATATTCATCTTCTTGGAATCAATATAATCGGAATCTACTTGAGGAGATGAATTCTCGATTCCGATTCCGTATCCGAGAATCGGTGGAATCGAGAATCGACATTAGGAATCGACTCATCCATAGTTTCTACCTATTTCGGCCATTCGCAACGTGGTGAGTATTGCCTTCTAACTTGCAAGTGAGTTAAGCGTCGCATGTGTTTGCACTTCCAGTGGATTTCCAAGGGTCAGTGGTGGTGGCGATCAGGGACCTCTAAAGTCCTTCGGGCGGAATGGCGCCTGCCTTTGTTCGGAGACGGCCGAAGCGATTTATTAAGCACCCATCAAGCTCCCTGAGGCCAGCGCCCTGGATCCTGCATGGCCGTTTCACACACGCCCGCCTGATTCGTGCTCCACGCCTCGTCCACTTCCCCTGCCAGGACCTGCGGCGAGGCATCTGTCCGTTGGTGCTAACTCTCAGAAACTGCTTCCGCGCCTCACTTACTCTCTCTCTCAATCTCCTCCCTTCTCTACCGGAGCTTTTCGGCTCTCTCACTTGAGGATTCTTTCACCAACATGGAATAAGTTTGTTCATCATGCTAGTAGGTCTCACTGAATAGACAATTTTCTCACTAGTCCAAATATATAAGCCAAAACTCTCCTAGTATTCCACAAACGTCATTAAATGCTAATTAAAAGTGCTCGAATATCGCTTGAAGTCACGTGACCTGAAACGCCTTCTGACGTCATCGTACGGTACGCCATTCACTTTGCTAAGAGTAGAGCGGTAGAGCCTTGAATGCAAGATATCGAAGGAAAAATAGCTATTATATTCGCCCAATTTGCGTTTGAGCCCCTGCATAGACCGATTTTCTATCCACTTCCTCAGTCCGTCATCATTGGATACCGTACCGTGACGTCACGCTCCGATGACGTCGTGTTTTCAATCAGCCGATGAAGATTAATTTTTAAAGACTCATAACTCAGCTAAAGAGCCTTATTAATCCGCCAGATTTTCGGCGAGTATATTTGAGGTTGGGACCTTCTTATTATAGTAATTTTAAAAAGTTGTGCATGTTCTCCATTGGATGGATATTTATGGCGTTTTCTACCGGGTGATTAGTATTTATTCCTGCTTGTTCATAATTGAATCGATTGCATTCATCTCGACTGGTCGTATACCACCGAAAAAATTAGCATTTTACATCGGGGTTTTAAACTTAACAATCAAAGGTACCTACACGAATATCCATGTCCTGGATAGGGGCAACCTAACCAGGTGATACTCGAACCCGCTACCTCTTGTGTGGCAGGCAAGGACTTAACGCCGCCGCCACCGAAGCCGGCAAACTTAACTGGGCCCGTAGTTCCAAATTTTACGAAGGTGGATTCTCGTGTATACTATATAGACTTTTTCACATCGCGCATTTACATGGGTGAACAATAATCGCTGACGGAATAGTGTTCCAATTTTATTGAGGAAATAAGCTATAATTGGGTATTTCGTCAAAAGTTTAAAACTTTAGTGGTCCATGATTGTTCAGCAGTATTCTCTGACCCGCGTCCCAGTTTGGAGTATTGGTCAACAGTTTCGTCTCAGCTGTTGGAGACTTTCTTCCTGCACTGAGGTGTATTGATTACTTACCTCTGGAACTATTACCCAAATCCTTCTGACTAATATAGAACTCTCAACTCCGCCTTTCTCACCAGCCATTTCCCCTCCCTTTAACACCAAATCTTCTACCATACTGTGACTGAGAAAACAATAATATCCCCGAAATGCAAAAAGAATACCCAGGGGACAGGCGATGTGGCTGAAACTGGTGTACATAAACAACTTGAATTACGGGAATTTTAGGCACTTTCCCCGGATTTGTTAGGTAGTATTTTGTCAACCCTTACCTTCCTCGGCGGAATTTCGTGATCATTAAAAGGCACCGATCTCCGAACCCCGACCCCACATGAATTCATCTACCCTGCAGCTCACTGGTGTCTCGTTCAGATTACGATTGTTCCAGCTATTGTTGGACCTATCGTGCATTCACACAACGATGGGTAAAACCTGTGCTGCCATCTAGTGCTGACATCTAGAGTGAACGAGGAATTGAAGGTTAGCAAAGCTGTTGAGGTAGCCAGTGTCAAGATATTACTGTGTTCAACGTGTAGTTAACGAATGATTTTTCTTACGCACATATTCTTCCTCGTTTGGACAAATCCATAAAAAAATAGAGCGAAGGGAGCTTCATGAACTTGTCGTCTTTCTCTTGTCGCTTCCTCTTCCGGTCTTCCATGGCCCAGAGTCCTCTGGATTGTTGATAATACACTACAAAGACCCTATGAGGGAGTAGTGTAGAGAACTGCCATCTAGAGGACTCTGCCATGGCCTAACCATCGTAAAGCGGCAGCGTAAGGAACTACGTGAACTATTGTCCAGACATGCATTCACACAGCTAGTTCCGCCTACTATCGTTAGGACGATTGCTCGGATAATCGTACTATGAACGGGGCACGAGAGACCATAGATCTTTTATACAGAATATATGAAAGATCTATGCGAGAGACGGCTGTGCCAGTGGCGGAGCGTGGGTGAGAAGACAGAAAGAGGAAACTTAACCAACAAACGACTGGCGAAAAGACCCATGCGAAACGGGAATGCGAGCCAATTCAGACGAAGTGGTGTGGATTATTGAATAGCTAAAAAGGAGGAAGGAGGGGGTGTGATCAGGGTAGGTGGACGGGGTGAAAAGGCTTCAATTGCGGCGACGATAATGCATGTCGCATGTAGCTCGCAAAGTGAGGGGAAGGAGAAAATTGGGGAAAATTGGATATTGTTACTATAGGAGGTGAGCTCAAGCAGCTTGAAAGTAAATGTTATTTACGTGCGAATTGATTGAGTTTTACACATTCTTTGTATCTTAATTTGTTTTTGTTTAGTTTCTTTTATATCCTCAATGAAAGAATAACTATTTTGAGTAAATGATACAAAGTTATATGCTATACATTGGCGTACTATAGTAACACCTCCTTTATTTCAATTTTGCCTCTGCGATATGAAAGGTAAAAATTTTCTTAAATTTCACGATTTTAAAGGAACAAAGGTAGGTACTTCAACTTCATCATCCGGATATCGGTGCATTTTAATGATCAGGATATGGCCGCCGAGGGAGGATGAAGGGCCGACATAACAATTGCCAATCAGAAGACCATGCACCATTCAAAAAAGAAAATTCGGCGAAATCTACTCCGTTAATGACTTTTTTATGAATTAAACAAAAAGGATATTTTAAATAGTTTTACAAATTCTCTCCTCATCGTTCACTTAATTTAGTGGCCATTATGTAAAAATAACTTATAATTTACTAAATTTATTTTAATCTAGAAGGTAATTAATATGCTATTTTTTTATTTTCAGGTACGTGTAATCCATTATGGAGTTGGGAATATCCTCAGATTGGGAGTTGGTGAAATCTGTGAGTAAAAAGTTTATTTTTAAGTGTCCACTACTATAGAGTTACATTTAAAAATTTTCTAAGGGTTAATCATAGAGTTCATGGGAATCATTAGCATTATTGCGCTCGTTAACCATTTTATATTTTTGTCAGTTGTGATTTTTAAAAAATTAAAGAGACCAATATTTTCCTATTTTTTCAATTCGATGTTTTAAAAGGATCATATGCTACATATTTTTCCAGTCGGTGGCGGATCCAGGATAGAGACAAGGGGGGTTAAATCTATTTACTTTTATACTCATAACGATTTTCCTCTTGGATAGAATTCAAAAGTGGGGTTAAAAATTCCAGCGGTAGTGAGGGTCGGAAGAAATTACCATTTTATCTAGTGTAAATTGGATAACCAGGGGGGGCTATAGACCCCTTAGAACCCCCATAGATCCGCCACTGTTTCCAGTGTATTTAAAAAATTCAGAAAGCATAATTCAGAAAAAGGAAAGGTATGGTATAAATAGTAAATTTTACAGATTATTTATTAACTTTGGTTCATGATCTACTGCTCATTTTCATTTCCTAATGCTGCTAAGTGAATATTGAGAAATATAGTTAATTAGTATGCAATCAATCAAATCAATTAAATCAAGCACAATGATCACAAGGAGTTGGATCATGATTTAATAAACAGGCACTGTTGAAATGGTACGACAGTTGAATTTTAAAAAACCTCGGAACAGCAATCAAAAAGATGAAAGAACTTGAAACGAAGCCAATATCGTCATATCAGTTTTTTTGGATTGAGAATGACATCTTCTTTTATTTACTTTTACACTCATAACGATTTTCCTCTTGGATAGAATTCAAAATATCAAACATAGGTTCGTTATTTCCAATTTATCTACGATGGCTTCGCCATCACTCTGAGGAATACTTTAGGTCGTGTCTGATTAGCGTTCGGATTTAATTAAAAGCGCTCCGTTCGGTCTGAAAATTTGTTTGTCAATGTATCTCTTGGTCTAGATTCCAAAAATGACCTTTTTGAAAAATAAATTTTTTTGACCCTACCAAGTACCTAACTTCAAAAAATAAAGGCTCAGAGGTAGTTGGTAACACTGTAATAGATAGAAATTTAAGTTTTTGGACAATTTTTCTTCAGACAATTTTAGTGAGGCTCTATGCCATGACTTTTTGTGGTATCTCTTCTCGTTCACCCCAAACATTTACATGAATCAAACATTTCCTGGATATAGACAGTTACTTATACCACTTATTTTATAAGAGCGCGACCCGGGTTTCAATGAGTAATCATCATCATCAGGCGCTAATTATAATTTGTTTATCTTGTTGTTAATCTTGTTGTTACCTAGTTACTTTATGAATTTAACTGTCTATATCCAGGAAATAATGGAATACCACATAGTTAACCAAGAGTTAGTGAATTATGAATCAAACAGTCAGTAAGTGGTCGGAAGTGGGTTGAATGGTATATTTTTACTTAGATTTCTGGTTTTCAATTTCGCTTAAATACCTAAAGTGAAATGATGAATTACCAAATGTCATCAAACTTATCATGATTCCAAAAATATGATCAGAAAAGGTGAGCGAGTGAATGACGCAATTGAGAATGCAGCCAGTGCTACGTGAATAAAAGATATCCTTTGAGAGAGACTCGAGTGAAAGGGTCATTTGACTAAATAAGGAAACAAGGTTCAGTTTTAGAATAGAGTTTTGAGGGGACCTTTGAGGAGACTGATCCCTGTGCTTCTTCTTTTTCCATTCCAATGCATTATCTCCTTAACTCGACGTTTTACTCTCACGGCAGTTCCTTGATACGTCTCTGCAGACGAAAGATTAGAAATGCACTTCCTCCCTCCCACACACATTCCAGAATTTATTATTAATCACTCAAATTTCTGCAGCGGCTTTGTATATCGCTCTTCATTTTTTAACCCGTCGTTATAAGGAGGCAGGAGTGGCAATTACCGTGCATTGTATTGAGAAGGAATTGCGAACGCAGTGAGCATGACAAATGAAATGCAGGATGCGAGCCTTGATTTTATTATTATTATTTTAGCCTCGCATTCACCTCCGTTTTATTATTTTCGTCAAAGGACCGAAACGCCATTATCCCACCCACCCTTCAAAGGAAGACGGGACCCCAGTCACGTGACGCTGACTGGTGCGACGAGGGCGTACTAATCCACCGATTTATTCTCCACCTCCCGCAAAATCACGCTTTTGTTTGACGAAAAATTATTCCGAATGAAAATGGGAGAACTTTACGTGTATTTATAAAATTAAATTTTGGGCGGTAGATAATGGAATCTTGTGGAGTGGAGTGACGTGAATAGATTTTGGTTGTAAAATCATTGTTTAGCAGCACCTTTCCCGCCTTTTTTTTCGCTCACAGTGTGAAATATATTATATTCCTCGCTGCGTACAGATGTTAAAAAGAAGCTTGATGAATCAGAAAATCTTCTATTTCGAATTATTCCACTGAAAAGGATCATTATAAGCTCACTCACAAGCATGTTTGCTATTCTTCTATCGAGGTCAACCCAAGAGATCTAGATATTCTGTTAACATTCGCAGAGGTAGTGGGAAATATTTGTGCACCGGGCACGGTGGGCTAAAATGTAAAAAAGCTGGCCAAATATGATTTTTTCACTTTTTATTTAGGAAAAACGATAATATTAACTAATTATGGAATGATCATTGAGAACATTAGTGAGAGAATTTTATTTCTGACATCTTTTTAGACCAGGGGATGCCTGTCAACTTCACATAAAATGTTTTTTTTCACGTGTAATACAGCAGGCTGAAATGGAAAAAGCTGGCAATAACCTCAAGTATTTTTTTGAGCTAGAACTAGAAAATTCCCACAAAAATGTTATAATGATCAGTGCATAACACGCCGCGTTAATGTTTATATTTTGCCGTTAATTTAGGAAATAAGTTAATGAGCAATTTGGCTAAGAGTCAAAGCTGAATACATTTTTTTAATAAGATCTACCTACAATTTTTTCTGATTATTACCAAGTTTAGCCTTATTCGGTATGTTAATGAGTTTCCTTATCCATATCATTTTAATATTCAGTTTTTCTCGTCAATCGATGGTTTCTCAAAGACTTTATTTTTTAGCGTATATGCACAAAAATGTGTCGGGATCTACACGTCGAATACGTCGGTATATTAAATGAATAAGTGGATCCACATTCGTCGCAGTACGGAAACGGAATTTTCCTATTTCCAAACTATAACTGATAAATTCAGGCTTAATTATGTGAAACCATTCTATATTGAAAATTAAAGAATAAACTTTGCAAGGTTCTCTAGTATTAAATAGGCCCTACCCGGGTTATGACTATTTAGATACAGGGTGTTACAGGAGGAATCTGCAATACACGCCGTAGGCCATTTTAAGCATTTTTTGTCCAAAAACATGGAGTCGCAAATCCTTACAAAGGAGGGGATTCATCCTTTGGGCCCTTCACGCCCTACCTCCCTTCCGAATCCTTTCTTCTCCTAACCCTTTTGTTTACATGTGACGAGGGCTTTTCTCTTTCTTACGTAGCAACTTTGCCCCCTACCCCGATCTAGACTCTTCTGCCTGTCATTGAACAACTCTCGGCGGCAGGACTATAGTTACTGAAAGGCAACGTAAACATTTTTGTATGCACTTTGCAGTTACCATGGAAATGAATTTTGTTGGATATCTAGCCTTTTCGACATTTTCTTTAATACTCTGGATTTTTAGGACATTAAATAATTAAGGCTGGGTGAAAAATGTGGGATTATAATTGTCTGAAACAGTTAATCTCAAACTGGCGAGATTGTGCCATCGTTTTGTTGATACTCCCTCATAGCTGTCGTTGAATTAAGTTAAAAGATTAATTTTTTCAGACAATTAGTAACGCACGTTTTCGTCCAACCTTTATTTTTTAATGCCCTTAAAATTCCAGAATCTTAAATAAAATTTCAAAAAGGGTAGAGACCCATGAGAAACCGTTTACATGGAACTGCGAAGTGCAAAATCCAATAAAATATTACGTTGCGAATAATCCAAAAAAATATTTTCGCTGCTGTAGCTCAGTAACAAAGGAATGCGACCCTATGTTTATGGACAAAAATTGCTTAAAATTGCACATCCTACGATCTCCTAAAGTATTGCATATTCCTTTGACACAACCTGTAAACTAGTGAGCCTAACAAATTTATTTAATATTACTAAGACCGTAGGATAAAATCACATTTTACTCTGTTTCTAGCGGAAAAAAATTACGTGACACTTTGCAGATCCCTCCTCTTCCCATGTGAGGTTGGGTGATTTATACTGTACAAAATTTATACTTTTATTTTCTATTTTTAATGGCTTAGGGAGAAGGGAAATTCGACCAGCATCACATCTACAGTAAAATTGCAATTCCCACTACCTCTTTTAAGGAGTGGGGTGGTTTAGGGTTTGGTAGGCAGTGGATGCTCAGGGGGAGGACAGATAGCTGGTCGTTGTGTGAAAGCGGTGTGCGTTGGACGGCAAGAGCAAGAAGGAGATAAATGCGCTTCCCAGAAAAGGGAGCACCCCACCCAATAACTCCATGCTTTCCCCCTTTTCTTCCCGCTCCATCAGAGGAGCTCGCATCAGCGAGGTTTGCCCGTCAAAGTGGATGCGTTTGAGCTGAGGAGTTTTTCTTTTAGAGGTGGCCCCTCATGGTTCTGGGTAGGCCAGGGAGGAAGGATTAGAAGGCGGGAAAAAAGGCTTGAGGGGAGACGCATTAGGGACGCATTTGCGGGCGTACAGACAGCGTTACCCAGATGTTAATGGAATTCGGCTGGGAGCCGCTAGAGACTCGGAGGCTGTGCGCTAAGCTTAGGTTGCTTGAGCAATTGAAAATAGATATCTTTAGGAACGACACGGAGAAAATATTTCTGGAGCCCACTATATTTCCAGGTCCGACGGAAGCGATAAATTATGGGAGATATTTTGCCGAACGGATAGACATGGGAATTAGTTTTCCCCCGAACCATAAAGGACTTTAATAAATGCCAGTCGTAATTTTGTTGGAGCATTTGCTTTTTCTATGTAAACGGCTGGTGTCCTAACACCCCCTGCCACACGCATTTTTGGGCGGCTTGCAGGGTAGTATGAAGATGTAGATCACATCCCGCTCAACCGGAAACGCGTTGTCTTTTTTTTCGTAATGTCTTCTTTGTTTTTGACTTACGCTATCACCTCCAAATTTTCATGGCTTATAGATTGCACCCAAGTATAATAATTTTATGTGGCCTTTGCCTGGATACGAACCACGATCTCCCCATTGCCGGTCAGGCGTGTTATCCGTTACATCATCTTCTAAGAGCGAACTTCAGGATGGGTTTTACCGAGCAAGATGACGACACGAGTCCACACTGTGGCACATGGGACAGAGGTTATGCTTATTAAGACATTGTCGGAGGGATAAACCCTCCTTTGTCAGTATTCGACGACGACGGATTTCAAATCATAGCATGAAACGAGTGACATTGTACGCAGTTACGCACACGGGCACTAAGTTAGGGGGTATCCATTAATGACTTGGGCCTTTAGGGGTGGGGGAGGTCGATTCTCACCCAATCTCACGTGGGAGAGAGGTGTGTTCTGGCATGTATTGCGTAATTTTTTTCCGCTAGAATCAGTGTAAAATGTGATTCTAACGTACGATCTTAGTAATCTTAAATGTTATTCATAACTAATCTTAAATATAAATAAATAACAATTTTTTTATATATCCAATGCAATGAAGAATAAATTAAAGCATTTACGCTGAAAATACTAATTTGAACAATCTAACGTGAGATTAGAGGGAGGGTCGAGCCAAATCTCACGATATCTCACAAAGGAGAGAGGTGGGGAGGTTAAAAAAATCCCTAAATTACCTCAAGTAATCAATGGACGCCCTTTTTGCTCACCAAAGATGAAATTAACTTCGCCGCTACGGGGATGATTAAGAAGTTATTGATGTAGAATGACGTTGGCTCCGATATTGATCAGTAGAATGTTACTGTGCAGACATATAGGCCCTCCCTTTAAGATGGCGTCCAGGCGTAGCACTGAATGGAGATAATGTTGAAAAATAGTTTAGTGCAGCTAAAAGGTTGGGGAATAACATGGTGTATTTTGATGCTGAAATAAAAAAACCTGTTTCAGGAAAAAATTCACTGCATTACTAATTTAACTCCCCATGTAGGGGAGACTGGGTACGGTTGTGACAATTTTCATTTGATCGCCCTTTGTTTTATAAGTAGGCTACCAAGGTCACCCAAGAGTGTTTTTAATGTAATTTGTACATTAACACACATTTTCATATAAAATTTTTATCCATGAACACAATTGTAAGCTCATAGGAGCAAATTTAAAAAAACAACCGACAAGTGTCACAACCGACCACACCCCAAGAGCTGTTGTCACAGTACTTCGGGTCGGTAGTGACAGGTTTCCAAAATACTCTAAAGTGGTCTGAAATCATTTTAATTGCAAGAAATATCTGACATAAGACAGCATAATCTTCTTTCTGAAAGTATTGCTACTTATTAACAAAAGAAATAAAACCTTGCAACACTTCAATCATGTAGAACTTATGAGGCAGTATAGCATCTAAAATTATTATGCCAGTCTTCACGTATACTCTATATACATAGGTGCATATATCTCTTCAAACATACATCAGCCTTCATTAATAATTAATTGAGAAGTTGAGTAAACATTTCTAGCTATGCTTTAAAGGAATTCTATCTAAATACAAAGTCCAAAATAAATGCCCGCGCTACGTGTTAAGTATTTTGATAGCTGCTGCTATTGCTCTGCCGAAAGGCGAGAACACTTTGCTGAGAGCAACATTTCTGACAATCCTTACATTTTCGCCCGCACCAGGGCTATCGCGTTCACGAACACATTTTAGCAAAGTCATGCGATTAACTATGCGCATTACTGCAGCTCTCCATACGTCTCTCTTCCATACGTTTCACTTCTTTGTAACCGTATTCATAGTGCAATATATCACACTGTCCTCTTTTAGTCTTTCTCGCGCATATTCTGGGAATCTAAAACAAGAAAAAACAAATTTTACTTGTGTCACAACCGTACCCAGGAAAAATGTCACGACCGTACAAATAGTACTCTTTCGCAAAAAAACAAACGCTATGTCGATACAAAATGACTTCCTAACAAAGACCTAAAAAAAATCGCAGCTGTTGAACCAAGAATCTCTATCCTATATCGAGAAAAAATACCCAAATTACTATCTATATTCATGTAACAAAAATCGTCAAAAGAAATCGTGCAAAAATGTTAACTTTTGACTGTTGAAAACCAATATGGGCCCCTGATAGTGTTTACGGTGCGCAATGGCTGACGCAATGCTGTGACATAAGTTCAGATGCGCAGGCGACTCCTCTATCCTCTTGCATAGTCCCCTAATCCCAATAGTTTTGCTAATAGGACAACTGTCACTACCGTACCCTGGCACACAGTGGCGGCTTGCCGATAAGGACTCTCGGACGCCGCCCTTCCCAAAGATTTGAGAAAGTAAAAAAATAAATACCCATTCAATTGTTATAATACATCTATTAACCAAGGTGTTTCTTCAATCGCATGCATCGAAAATGTGGGGAAAACACGCAAAAATAGCACGAGAATTTCGCATTTGTAGCCATGGGGCGCTGGCCAGAACGTTCCAATCCATTACCATACAGTTATATGAAGAGTGGTAGTGGTGGGGGCTGCTGGTGCTATGACGCGTCTAAGCTTGTGCCTTATGGAAGTCTTGGGACGCCGCCCGAGCATGCGCAGAGCGATGAATCAAGTGAGTTGACATCGCCGCGCCGCCCGGCAGCCGTATAATCTTGGTGTTGCAGTGTTGCAGAATACCTTTTTTGGTGACCAGTTGACTTATTATGTGTAAATTGTTTTAATTTTAATAGGCCTAGTTGAGTTGATATAATCGACTTACTTATTGTTAGTGTTTTAGTGTTAGTGATTGTTTTGTGTATTAGTGGTCTCTAGATTGCCTGAAAAACTCACTTAAATACTAAAAATATTAAAAGCTTTTGACCCGGTGGAGTGTGCCCCTCCCAGCATTTGACTCACGAGCTGCCACTGCTGGTACAACCGTACCCAGTCTATCCTACTAGGTTGCGGGTAGATCGGAATGTAAGGAAGTAAAGAGAGAGGGCGAGAAAGATGGCATAAAAGGATGAGGAGCACGAAAGAGGAGGGATAGCGTCATCCTATTGTGTTGGCAGAGTGCCGCTGTCAGCTCTACCCCTCGACATCTTCGGCGTTCCATCACTCTGTGCTTCTCCTGACGGCGAAGGCGCTGTTATCTCTCTCCCCTTTCGTCCTTAAAGGTGTGGAAGCACGGGAAAGAGGAGGAGTTGGAGGGGCGAGGGAATGTCTTGGGGTATAAGTAATGAAATGGTGATTGATGAGCGCCCGACATCCCATGGCGAGCACGTGACATTTTTCTCCCGATTGAAATATGGCGACGCATATTCGTCCTATAGCGCCAAGTATATTTATTTTATTTTTTGGTCATATTTCGTCGCCATAACAACAGCTTCGGAATCAGGCTCCCCTTTTATCGATATTAATGCATGTATACTTCCAACATGATTCGAGAGTTTTTTTTAGAGAGTAGTGGATGCTAGTGGTTGCCATTTTTCTGAGTTTAAATCATGAAAATCCTTATTTTTGTCGATATTTTGTAAATTTTTTTATCTATATACATCTGATTAGGATATCATGAGTCTACTCTCTGGTAAGTTGTCATTTTTAGTTAGTATAAGATGGTTTTTGTTATCATACGATAATAGGTTTGGTAACGCTAATCGCTCATTTCATACCATCAACATCTTGTCTTCTCCACTGAAAATTTTTTTTTGGCCATATTTCGTCGTCATAACAACAGCTTCGGAATCTGGCTCCCCTTTTATCGATATTAATGCATGTATACTTCCAACATTATTCGAGAGTTTTTTTAGAGAGTAGTGGATGCTAGTGGTTGCCATTTTTCTGAGTTTAAATCATGAAAATCCTTATTTTTGTCGATATTTTGTAAATTTTTTATCTGTATACATCTGATTAGGATATCAAGAGTCCACTCTCTGATAAGTTGTCATTTTTAGTTAGAATAAGATGGTTTTTGTTATCATATGATAATAGGTTTGGTAACGCTAATCGCTCATTTCATACCATCAATATCTGTCTTCTCCACTGAAAATTTTATTTTTTGGCCTTATTTCGTCATTATAACAACAGCTTCGGAATCAGGCTCCCCTTTTATCGATATTAATGCATGTATACTTCCAATATGATTCTAGAATTTTTCTTAGAGAGTAGTGAGTGTTAGTGGTTGCCATTTTTCTGTGTTTAAATCATGACAATCTTTATATGTGTCGATATCTTGAAAACATTTTCATATATGTGCATCTGATTAGGATATCAAGAGTCTTCTCTCTGATAATTTCTCATTTTTAGCTACCTATTAGAAGATGATGCTATCGTATGGTAAAGTTTGGTAACGCTAATCGCTTATTTCTAATCGTCTATATCTGTCTTCTCAACTGGAAAATGTGTTTTACAGAGAAGAATCGTACTAAAATGTCGCTGTTCATTGCCATTTGTGAGCAATTAAATCCGAATTATAAAGTTTATTCTTCGTAATCAACGTCTAGTTATTCACTGTTCGATTATTTCTCCGCCTCAAATATTGGAATTTATATTGGAGGTAGGCCCCAATTATATTGATGCATGTAATTTGAATATACTACAATTTTACTACTTGTGGGTTGACAATTGTTGGAGGTTGTCATTTTTTGTTTCAAACCATGAGTAATCTTGAATAGCGGTCGATAAATTAATTGTTGCAGTTCTGTAATTTTATACATTCGGATAATAACACGATGTTTTTCTAAGATAGATTCCACTGTTATCCTATAAAGTCTAATTTTATGTCATTATCTGATATTAAAATTGCTATAAATAACTCCATTATATTCTACGAAACGTGTTATGAAACTCGGAACTAAATACCTTACCCAGTACGTCATTACTATGGCAACTGTAGTACTTTATGTGAATTTATCTCCTCCCATGTCTTTCCCATATGAATTCACTCTATCAAAATATTTGAAAAATCAAAAATGGTTCAAAGGATTGCATAGTATCTCATGTAAATGTATGAATTGTAACGATTTCAAAAATGAGTGGAGATAAGACTACCTGGATTATTGTTTTCCAGTGCAAGTTGCAAATTAAATTAAATAAAAAAACGTCGTGAGGAAGTTCTAGAGCTGGTTTTGTGAATCTATCGAAAATGCAGTTGTAGCCACTGCAATTTAATATGATTAAAAATATTGCCTCCTGAGAGAATTGAACTCTCGACCCCTGGTTTACAAGACCAGTGCTCTAACCACTGAGCTAAGGAGGCGCCATATAGGAGATGCGTAAAATGTGCGACACGACACGATCGTGCTGTGACGGCTTTGACCTTGGTCTCGCGGCGGATGCGACGTCACGTCATGAAGCGATTGCTACACTGCAATCTTCTCTTTATCTTGGCCGCGGTCGTATGTATACCTTGGCTCGGTTCGGCGGAAACTCTATGGCGCGCAGGCTATCTTCCCGGAAACATTGTGCGTCATCAATAGAGTATTTGCAAGGGTCGGAATTTAGCGACAAATATTTTTCCAGAGAAAGATTGTATCATGAAAATGACAATCTTAACGCAAAACGTAGTTTTGTTACTTTGTCTAAATAATATAAGCCAATAAATTTACATTTTTTTGTATCAACACTGAGGAAGAAAAAACGTGCTCTGATTGGCTGCTTAATTCTGACGTCACCAACCCTATTCCGCCTATTCCCATGCTGTTTGACAACACGAACGTGTGACAACGTCATACTTAACATTAGTGAATTCGAGAAAGCATTAGTTTTTCGCAGGCATGGATCTCATTGTTGGAGGAAGAGAGGAGAATATCTTGGAGTTAGGAGATGGTGGCCGTTTGTTCTTCACCCAGATTGCTTTATTTTTTTGAAGTTAAATGTAGTTTTTTCAACCCTACGTTACTGAACATAAAAAAACGCAATTGCTACGTAAAGTGAAGTTTTTTGCAATATTCTATGGAACCCTTAATATCATTAATTTTCCAAATGCTCTTAGTGGCGTTTTTACTTAGAAATCGATCGGTAAATAGAAAATTCTCGAGTTTATGCTAATTTCTACTTCATCTCATGACGATAGCAATAATATCTCTTGGTATTCCAATATCGCTGTCATGTTGAATGTTTTCCTCTAATAATTTGTTAAATTTATAGACTCTGAAGAAATATTATCTTTATTCTATAATGTTGAATGGGTAACCCTCGTGTTTAGTGTAAAAAAATTGAAGTGTTCCTAGACGCATTTCACCGCACGCTTAGAGCCAAAAATGGTTGTGAAAGCTGGAATTTTAGTGTGGTAAAATAAATTAATTTGTATTTATTCCGTAAAATTATCGAATATCGCAGTGATGAAATTGATCTTCAAACAAAAGTTTGAATAATAAGAAAATTAATACTGGTGCCATGTAGATAGTGTAACTGTGATAAAGGTCATGAGAAAAAGCGATCGATGAAGCATGGGTCATAAGAAACAAAACATGAATATACATAGCAGAGCGTGGTTTCGATCCACGGACCTCTGGGTTATGGGCCCAGCACGCTTCCACTGCGCCACTCTGCTTGATTGAAGAGTGTTACGTATTCAATACCCAACGTATTTAACTTCACCTGAATGAGCTTTGTCGACATTTATAGTTATTGAGATTGATAAAGTACCCAACAGATGTAACTGGGCTCTTTCTCAGTTACTTACTTCTAAAGAATTGGAATCAGTTACGCGTACCTACCAGTTGCAATTTTAAAAACTAACTTGGTAGTGTCAGTCGAAATTTTAAAGTAACTGGTTGCAGTTACAAATACAGTTAAAGTACTTTTTCTGTTGTTTTTTTTAAATTCACACGAAACTTGTGCACTACAATCAATGAGTTTTGTTGATCCTAATTTAAAAATCTGTACAATAGATCAGCTTATAATACATTAAATTATAATAATCAAATTTTAAAGGGGATTAGAGATAAATATAAGAGTTAAGCGTAAGACAAAAAGGGACGCGTACCTTGAAAAAAAAATGTATTTTCTTAAATAGTAGGCAGGGAAAGTCAAATATGGTTGGCTAGTGTAGCAGTGAAAGACTCAAATGATTACATTTCAAGTTTTTCATTTCCTCGTAGCGTTTGTACTGCGATTACAGGGCTCATCACCTTGAATTGATGCAGTTGGTGCCTTGGGGTGAACACATTTACATGGCGGTGGAGTTTTGAACTACTTGCTCTGGTATATGCCGAATATGAGTGAATAAAGTTTATTTATACTCTAAGTTTCCCCATAAGAGCATATACAAATACATACAACAATTGCTGCTCGAACAAGAAAAATATACCTGGTCTAATACTCTGGGTGATGAGAAATAAAATTACTACAATGAAGTAAAATTACTCTTAGTGCATAATGAGAAAAAACAGTAAAAATTAGGATGAAGAGAAACGTGCCATAAAAATGAATTATAATTTATTGGCGTAAGCTCAAACTCTGAGGTAATAATTGAATAGTTTTTTTAACAGAGGCAGAGGATATTTTTATAAGTTACGACAGGGAAGACCAGAGTTAAAAAACAGAGATAAGACAAGATTTGAGATGAGTATTTGACCGAGGTATAGTACGTGTGTGGCACGAAGGGTGAGTTGTAGTGGTTCTAGAGTTCGAGGCTGATTTTTTTTAAGACGGAAAAAATATTTTCACCGAAAGGGGAATAGTCTCGCAGAATACATATTTGTCTACTTTAATGCAAAAATTCATCCATACATATTACCTATTTAGTTTTTTCTTACTCTATCCACGAGCTCTTGTCATGCTTCGCCGGAAATTTCTTAATAACTAAGACGAGGACTGCGTTAGAGGTCTTGTGCCTAAGGAGGTGTATTGAGTTATGAAATCAGTGTATGCTCTTATTAAGAATGGAGAAGACAAAACATATTTGGGTAGGGGCCAAATAAAAAATCAATCATTTTCTAGCTTATAAGTTGTATACAAGGTGGGGACGGAGATATTATTTGTAAATAATATCAGAGAGTAGTACATATAGTATAATAATTCTTCTTTTTTAGAAAAAATACATAATTATATTATAGGCTAGATTTAGGTTTTTGCATTGATTTTGTGGGAAATGGTATGAATTTTTCATACTTTGCTTTTGTGACTGTACAATGACTAACATTTTATGAAAAAAACTAGTAGAAAAGGAGCCATCATGTAGAATAGCAGTCCTCGGTAACGTTAAGAGCAGGGGCGGAATCCGCCCCTGCTCTTAACGTTACCCAGGATTTCTTTGTGGGGTGGGGGGACAAGCAAGTACGTATCCAGGATTTTTTTCTGGAGGGGCACAAGGATACTTCGCAATACAAAACGAGCGCAATGATAATGGGACGGTATTAAAAATCCTTGTACCGTCTGATATACCATATTATCACTTTACCTTACGAAGAATATTCATTCATTATCCATTTTATTCATCGGGAAAGCAAAAATATATCTCTGGCTCGTTAATGGGTCCAAATGATTTGATGAAAGTCAAGGTGGTTTCCTTATTTTTTGATTGCCTAATTCGAAGGATTATTACTCCTGTAGTGCTTATTTCACGCTTTTAGATTTTTAAATGACGATATCTATTTTTCGCGATTAAATGAAAAGTGAAAATTTCCAAGCGCGCGAAAACGCGACGACTAAGTAGGAATGTTGGGAAAAGCCCGTGTAACGTCATTCTGGTTTCAGTTGCCGCTGTGTGAGGCCACCTTGGTGCGAGGCTATGAGCGCCGCTACGAAGCAGGCTGATAGCAGTTAGCAGAGTACCCTGCTAGCAGGTAGCGCTTGGCTTAAATTAAAGGATTATTAATATCCTATCAAACGAAGGAAACTTTCCGACCATAAGCAATTTTAATAGGTGATTATTAAGAAATGTTTCCCTGAGCTCTGTGCCACATGCATGCATTGATAATCTGAGACGATGTAAAACTCCTGACAACTCGTATTGAATCTAGGTCCCGGTGACGTCACGTGGAGTGGCATAGCATGTCCGCCAACCTGGCCTTTTTCAAATAAGGTTATAATTGACCAGTGACATTCGTCTAAACTGGGGCTTCTAAAACCAAATAATTTGTATATTATGAATACACTAATGGTGGGTAACGAATCTTAATCAATGCCTTTCGTTTTCTTTGATGAAGGAAACTATCCTATTAATCGGTTAGAATACTATCATATGAATCGCATCCACCAAGATATTTTTCCGACAGCCCATAGCAACGATTGCTTTTACCATGGAAGGGTTGGGGTCGAGGAACAATACTGGTGACCTTCCCTTTACCAATGCCTACCTGGCGCCTGGGTTTGCTATTGCTCTCCTCCTGGTCGCATATCCGACCCCATCCTTCGCCCCAGTGCTTGTGATAGTCTTGCCTTTGTCGGGAGTGTCAAACCACGGGACGGAGCCGAAGACAGTACCTCCCCGGGAGGTCAACCACCGCCCTCTGGAACAGAGGCCTTTGTTTATGTGCAACGGGAGAGTTGATGCCGGCACAGGAGGAGGTCAGACAGCGACGATTCCGACCAGGCAACCCCTGTAGCTCAAATCTCCAAATGACAAACGAAATGGGTCCCTGATACATGACGCGCAGGGTAGCACGCTGGGTCGATTACAGCGCTGGCAAAGCCATATTCCTCCTCCCACACGTCATCAAGCCGTGCTCAGTTTCAAGGATACCATGCCGCCCGGCAGTGGTGTAACCATGGGGGGATAAGGGGATAGATCCCCCCCCCCTCAGTGAAATAAAGAAAATTATTTAAAACAATTGTCTAGTTTTGATTTACAGTAACTGAATCTGCTTAAAACTAAATTGTAAGTGATAAAATTATGTAAAATGTATTCCTAGGCATGTCATTTTTCAAAAATTTTCCGGGAATCCCCGTTGTTTGGCGGGGGGGTCGCCCCCCATGTACTCCCACCCCCCCAAAGCATATTCCTAGTTAAGCCACTGCCGCCCCTAATGATGAAATGGTATTTCTAATGGTAAAATCTCTCTTAGGTTTAGCCTCCGCAGCAGGGATAATGTTCTCAGCTGTCTTTGTCTTATAAAACTCGGTTAAAATTTTTATCTCAGTAACCTGAGGGAGTAATCACGTTTCACCGACGCCGTTTTATCCAATTTTTTTATAACCGAGTTATTAAGTATTAATTATTTGGTTAGTTAACTTTTCAAATATATGATGTCAAAGAAATAAATGACGTTAATTAAGAGTTGTCAAAGAATAAGATTTTCATTTCCTAAGCAATTAACTGTTGAGGACAGAGGAAAAAAAGATTCGTACATAATGAACATGGATAGCAGTAGTGATACTTTGAGGAGGAGCCTTAATATGTCCTATTTGAAGAAGGAAAATGCTTATCATTGACCATGTAAAAGTAATTGAAAATAAAAGGGGTGGGGTGACCACGCTAGCCAAGGACGAGACGTTGAAAAATATTGCGGCGATTTCGTTCGTTATATATTTGGAACTCATTACGTATGAACATCAGAAGAAGTGGCCGTTTGGAGGAGTGGATTTCGGTTTCTCTCATGATTCAATGAGGTGGTGATAAAAAGTTACTTTGCCTGTAAGAGGAATTATGATGGGGTTCACGTAAGGATTGGCATAGGCTTTTTAAAAGCATCCTAAAACATTAATATTTTTGCCACATAGAGTTTGTGCTACAGGTATAAATGTTAAACGAAAAAGTGATCGTTGAGGCAAAGGTCATGAGAAACAAAATAAATAGATAGCAGAGCGTGGTTTCGATCCACGGACCTCTGGGTTATGGGCCCAGCACGCTTCCACTGCGCCACTCTGCTACTTATTTTGTGCCAACTATGACCAGCGTACCTACCTTACAATTGTCCTGACAGAGTTATGTGGACTTTGATGGATCTAGAAATGGGTAAAGTTGCAACAAGATGTAACTTTGTAGGTTCGAAGATTTTCGCGGCTTTGATTAGACGATCTTTCCCTTCTATTCGGGTTTTCACCGCGTTCGTTGTCACTAAAACACAACAAACGCGGTGAAAACCCCTATAGAATGGAGAGATCAAGATGTAACTTTGTTCAGTCACTGTTAATTTTCAAAAACCAGAATCAATTATGAGAACGAGTTACGGTTTTAAAAAGTAATACATATTTACAGTTACAATGAAAAAAAAATAACTAGTCAAGATTACAATTTAAAGAAGTGTCTAGTTACAGTTGAAATTTTAAAAAGTAACTGATTGCTGTTACAAATATTGTTAAAGTTACTTTTCAGAATTTCTACAAAGTCTTACCAGGCCTATGCACTACAATCGGATGAGTTTTGTTAATGTCAAAATATAAAACTTTAATGTGGATCAACCAATGATTCTTTTTACTTCTAATCCACATCTTTTAAGGGACATTACGGATAAATATGAGACGTCTGGCGCGTGACGAAGAGGTACCTACTGGTAACTTGAAAATTGCATTTTTACGCGGGGTGAGTCATAATTGGTATGAATTGACTGGTCTATAGGCCGTTTTACTCGGGGCACGGAATTGCGCAGATTAGAGCTACATTAAGTTCTAAAACGGCGTGGAATTGCGCGAATGCATGAACGATATTAGAACAGGGGCTATTTTGCCGTCTCGCATCCACGCATTCTCGCATATGTTCTAGCAATTCACCGCTTTACACGATGCAATTGATTGCGCCTTCGGACGTGCGTCAGATTGCGCAATGCCGTGTACCGTGTAAAACGGCCTTAAAGACCACTATACACGGTGAATGATTATGCGAATGGTCTTACTGAATGATCATGTGATCATTCACAAGATCATGCGAGAAAAATAGCACATGTTCTAATTTTCACTGAATGATCATGCGCATGATGGTTCATTCGCGAATTTTTCCTTTATACACGGTGAATGATTTCATTCGCATGATCATTCACCGTGTATAACGGCCTGTATATTTCATTCGCATGATCATTCGCCATGTATAGCGGCCTGTATATTTGAATGGTTCTAAGGATTACAATTTCTTCACAATTATAAAAATAGGGGATTGAAAATTAAGTTTATAAAACATCAATTAACTATTGGGATAAACTTTTATTGTTTGGAAATCCTGCGTTAAAAAGCATTTTGTTTCGAATGCATACACCTTTAATTTTTAAATTTTCCTTTGCAATTTTTGTCTTACGAAGAACTTCCTGATTTTTGTACTTCGATTTTATCTAGTTTCTGGTCCCTCTTTTCTCTTCACGGAGCGGGTATGAGATTGCATATATTAAGATGGTCAATATGTTAATTCATTTTGTTACCAGTGACGTCTTAAGAGCTTGGAAACAATCCCTATGCATTGAAGGGATACCCTGTTGCGCCCCTCAGAAGTACATTTTTTATAACGCGGATCCCCAATGGCATATTGTCACGGTTAGTTTTTGATGATTCTAATAAGATTGACGCAGGCCGAACACCTTCTATCCCCTATTACTACAGCAAAAAAATTTAGATTTATCTATCAATGACATAAAATTTTAAAAATCGGAAATTGTTTCATACTTTCAGTGTTGAATAATTTCCACCTAATACATATTTATACTTCTGAACAGCTCTTCTTTTAGGGAATTTAAAGGTGCATAACCCTAATAAAATCCACGTGATTGCTTTATTGAATTAATAAGTATTCCTCATGCGATCTAAATATTTAAAATTTAGGAGGATAGAGTATTACACTGGTAATAATGATTCAGGGTCAGTGACAATTTCAAATGTGAATCACTTCGAATATGCTTTTCAGCAGCAGAAATTGAGATGAATCTATATAAGGCATGAAATAAAAATATCGTAGTTTTTTTATACTTTCAGCGTTGAATTATTTCCAACAATCTCGTATTTAGGCCATTCAACAGCTTTCCTTTCTATGGAATTTGTAGTTTTATAGCCCTAATTTGATAATCTTGCTTTTTTAGTTAAATAACATTTTACAACAACATGCAAGTCTTAGTTTAAATTTAAAAATTTACAGTGATCTACTGCTTATTAAACTTTCTAATTTAATGGCGTCCACTAGAATATAACTCTGGTTATATTTATTCAAAATCAGCAGTAATTTCAAATTTGATACGCTTTTTCATGTTCCCACACTTGGCGACCACCTAGTCTGAGGGATTCCCATAGCTTCCCTCTATATCGGCTACCTCAAACCGTGGAAAATCCCTCGATTGGACGATTGGCACTTCAAACCACCAATCGGATCAGGGGGGCGAGGTTGGGGGGAGACTTGGCGATGATGAACCGTGGGGACATCACTCAGGGTCCCTTTGGCCGTGACGTTGAGCACCCGAGCTTTTAACGCCCGCGAAAATACCTTCTTTCGCAGCCGGACTTGACGCTCAACAATGGCCACTCGAACGCATCAGTCACGGACAGATATGCTCGAGTGGCCTTTCCCCTACCTCCTCTCGCCGCTAAATCCGTTCCCCGGGTTGGAATAGCGAGAGTGTTAGTTGGCCAAGGGGGAGATTTGGAAAGGGACGATTTCCTCGTTCCATATGCGTGAGTCCTGTAGAGGGCTTGTCCTCTCAACGTGGGGGCGTGGATGGGAGAATCGCGTGGGTTAGCGGTGGGTTTTGGCTCTCGGTTACAGGTAATGGGGGAAGTGGCGTAGCCACAAGGGAACACATGGGGTACGAGCCCCCCCTAAAACCAATTAAATTATGCTAGAAAAACATTAAATTATCAAACTAAAAATATTCTTAATTCTTCGTTAAATAACACAAATGGTAATTTCCACACTTTCAATACAAAACTCAACAACCGAACATAGTTTCAAAATATTGTGTGATTTTCAAGGATTTTATTTTATCATGGATACATCGAACTTCCTCAAAATCGAGCCTGAAACGATTTTATGCCTTCGTTTAAGCTTTCGCGGGTTCTATTTTTGTTAGTTAAAAAAAAAACGTATATTTTTTACGCGGCGACGTAGCCCAAAAGTTTTTTCATCATCATCACTGGTCAAGAATCCTAAGATTGGTTTAACGCAGCTCTCCAATCAATTCTCCTATTAGCTATCTTTTCACACCTACGAATTTCTTCATTTACACATCTTTCTTTACCTGTTCCATATATTTGAGACCTTCCTTTTCCGTTCTTGCCATCTACTTGTCCTTTGATGATTGTCTTCATCAGGTCATCATGTCTCAAGATGTGGCCTATAAGGTTGCTTCGTCTTTTTATTAAGGTTTTCATGAGGCTTCTCTTCTCTCCCATTCTTGTTAGGACTTCCCCATTACTAACCCGGTCGATCCATTTGATCCTCATCATTCTTCTGTAGCACCACATTTCGAAGGCCTCTATCTTTGCTTTCTCCGCTGCTGTCATTGCCCATGCCTCACTAAAAGGTTTTTAACAAATGTAAAAATATTTTACTCTCTTATTTTATAGTCTAGTGTGTTTAATCAAAATAGCTTCCCGAAGAAACCCAACAATTGTGTAATTTTAAGTGCCAAAATAGCACAAAATGTGATTTCTAGAGATAAAAATGTTCGCATTTTCCCCAGAGATGGGGTTCCACCCCCCTTGTTGCGAATGCTGCCACTTTACAATTCGTCAAAAACTTCCAAGGACGTACAGACAGCGTAACCCAGATATTAAGCGAATTCGGCTGGGATTCGCCAGAGACTCGGAGACTGCGCGCTAGCCATAGATTGTTTGAACAATTGGGAATAGATATCTTTATTAGCGATACGGGGAACATCATCTTAGAGCCCCACAATATTTCCAGGTCCGAAAGAAGCGATAAATTAAGAGAGATATGTAGCCGAACGGATAGATACGGGAATTCGTTTTTTTCGAAAAGCACATTAATAAATGCTTGTCATTTTAATTTTGTATTTGCTTTTTACATGTAGACACCCCGCGTTCTAACACCCCCTGCCACAAGCCTTTTTAGACAGCTTGCGGGGTAGTATGTAGATGTAGATTCCCGGGAGGTGCCCACCCCCCTTCAACACCTCGTCCTGGCTAGTACGCCTCTGACTTGGGGGTGGAGGTACATGTGATGGGTTGAGTGTAACGTCATCTCTCTCCCATTATCCCATAACCCTTTGCCAATTCCTCCGAACCTTGCATCCCCAACCAGTGCGGTTGTCAGTTGATCTCCCCTTCAGTGGATTTGGCTCCGTAATTGAGTGGCGAGGATGGGCGACTAATTTGGTCGTTCGAGCGATATCATATTTCCTGCGGTATTTGGGCACCGCATTTCCTTCGTTTTTACACTCTTTTTTTTTTTGGAGGCATTGAAACCTGTCCCGTGTTAGGCGTGGTTGAGTTCACCTTTTCTTCAGTCTAATTTTTTCGCATTCGCACTTCCAAATTCTCATCAGCGGTCCAACCTGAAGGTTTATTTGTATATGTCGGGGTAGAGTCCATCTTGGGCTAGTATATAGCAAGATAGCTATATGAGTGAGGAAGTTGGCTGGTTTGTGAACATAGGAAACATAGGTATGTGAATAAATGATAGAGTTATAAATAATTATTATAGTATTATACCGATTAAGGTAGGTTTCCATGGAGTGCTAAAGAAGCAGTCCGGGAGCCTCCCTTTGCTTCCAGCACTGCCTTCTTCAATCCACAATAAGGCCCACTCCCTTTCAATCTATCTAAAAATCCTATTCTCTTCCTTCCCCTCCCTCGTGTCATTTATCTACCATTGTACCCTCTAACACCGTTTTAACATCCCCTCCCCGCTGAGTACTCTCTCAATCCAAACCTTCTGTCTCCTCCGTATCTCATCTAAAAGCTTTCTATCCTCACCCACCATGTCCAGCACTTCGTCCTTTCCCCTCCTCTTCGTCCATTTCACCTTCTCCATTCATCTCTATACCTACATCTCGAATGCCTCCAATCTTCTCTCGTCTTCCTTCCTCGTTGTCCACGTTTCCGCACCTTAGAGAGCTACACTCCAGATCAAACTCTTCACTAACCCTTTCTTTAAACTCTTCCATAACGATCCTCTTAGGAGATCCTTCCTGATTATGAACGCCTCCTTTGCTCATTCAATTCGCTTCCTGTTGTCCTTAGAGTTATAAATAAATGAAAATAATAATTATAAATAAGGAAAATCGACTCGAAATCTGTAAAAGATGCACAAATATCAGCAAGGTTTTCATGCGTCTGCAGGGAGGCTTTAGGGTTGTGAATGAGATGAATAGGAAGAGAACTTATTCCGAGGAGAAGAATGAAAGTGCAAGTATTACAAAAAGGGTTTCCTTTCCCGTGTCTGAATTTATCTCATAGCTTAATACTCACTTTATCAAATTGTTGGACCTCGGCTGAGGGTAATTAGTTGGTGGCGAGGAACTCTTTAGTGTATGCACTGAAGCGGCCTATAGTCAACGCTTTTTTTAACTCACGAATTTGCACATTAATTAGATTTTCACTCACATTTTAACATTCAATTGATAAGATACAAGAGAAAACCATTATGATTCTCTTGAAAGTTAGCAGATTTTTCGTTGATTATAAAAACTTTTTTAATTTTTGTGGTGTAAAAATTTATTTTCTGCAAGCAATCAGAAAACTGTTTCCTGACATTATAGCTGCAAGTTATTAGAATCAATAACTTGCAGCTATGATGCAAGCTATTGATTCCAGCTGCAAGTTATTGGAATCAATAATTTGCAGCTATGATCAAGCGTTCAAATTCGGGCAACGTGAATTTAAGCTCAAAAAACGGGTATTTATTTGCAAAATATTAAGTGCAAGAAATGCTCCAGGGCAGAGAATTTGATAATCCTTATAATCCTAAGTATAAATAAACGATCTCAATTTTGTTTCTTGTTGCCTTTTAATTGTTTTTTTTTTCTTTTTGGACGAGAGAGCTCCTCAAACTCAGGTGTCTTCCTTTTTTTACAGACAGTATTACAGATTACAGTATTACGGCAGCGAAGTCGGCAAGGTGGTACAAACATGACCCCCAGGTGTCAAAAATTTCTATTCTATCAACAAAAAAGCTGTAATAAAATAATAGTTAAGGGGATGATCTTTTTGCTATTAAATAAATCCTGGTAGGTGCTATATCGGGTGTCGAGTGATGGAAAAAGGTATGTGATTTCCATCCCTTGAGCCATCGCGGAAAATGATGGTGTGAAGCGGCCATTTCTCCGCCATCATTGGAACGATCGATGGAGATGTCGCTCGTGAGGGACGGAGAAAATGATCGTGTGATTCAGATTTTAACATCCCCTGATGGAATCAATAAATACTCGATAGTCCCTTACCCAGGAACTTTTCCTCGTCATCTCCCGCTTCGTCGCTATCCGCTGCCCGTCTCGCCTTGTTATATATACCATCCCCGCATTGTGAATCGCCCGTTCACATCCCGCCGATGTCCGAGCGGTTTTTCCCTCGACCATCCCTCATGTCGCCGATTGTCTTCGCGGCTAACAATCGAGAGCGGCCGGCCGCATTCTGGTATTCCACCCCTCGTCAATTGCCGCCGCGCCGCCTGCCGACATGCTCCGCGTCACGGGCGGCATCCCTTCTATTCGCCGGCGAGCAGCAGTCCGCGAACGCAGTGCCGATATATATATGGGCAGAGCGAGCTCATACACTCGAGGGGGAGGAACATCAAACTACCCTCCCCCCCTCCCCCAAACACAAGTGTACACAAACGAAAAATGGGATCGAAGCGGATAACATTCTCATGATGCATATCGTGCCGTTACGGTGGAGTGCTTAAGGGGACGCATCACTACCACTCAACCAGTCTTCTTCCACGACGAATCACTTGTTTTAAAAGCGTTGAATACCCTTGATATTTTCGAGGCATATAGGAAAGGCCTTACAAAGTATTATTCTGAACAACTCATTCAAAATTTCGTTGCAGTATTTCCTCATAGAAAACATATTTTCATTTTAGATTAAGGCAAGTGCTGAAAATGTTCTGTTCTTTCTGCCCAAAAAGTTTTAAAATAATATCTTACCGAGTAACTTATGTACTTAAGCTTACTCGAGTTCTTAAGCAGCTTAGTAAGCTAACCGTAATTAAGCTTAGTATGGTATAATATGGTTTGTGCTGCGTTTTTTCGTAATTTCAAGAAAATTCTGTCCCGGGCCTTTACTTGGCTATCCGTGTGCAGGAAAATATCTGAAGTCCACTTGTAGAATAAGCCAGAATTTATCTAATATTTATCAAATTAGCGTATAATGTTATTCGCGTATTTAGCACCAAAAAAGTTTGTAAATCCTCTTCTTATGAGCAACTTAGACGTGATATGCAGCAAACAGTTCTTTATAAATATTTTTTGTGGAAGCATCATTTTAGTGCACAGATAGGCAGCGAAACTGTTGTCCACAACCCAACTGACGCGGTAGAAAACTCGAGAAAAATTTAGAGATCAAAAATGATGACTTCTTTTATCGCTCCAATAGGTACATCTACGTCCCTTCTAAGGAATAATTACGGGGCAAAATATAGTTTGATGGATACAGAAATAAGTATTGAAGATTAATTGATTCGATCAGGTGATCCAAAGCGTAATCATGTGATGGATATTTTTTCTCATTTCGTTTCATTTCCTCTTGATCATACGTGCCGTTCATCCTTACAGAGCTTTCTGTTAGATATATGCACGAAGTTATAAGTTAAGAAAGCAGTCATCTGTCCATCATCGCTATCACCCTGCCGTAAGTGTTTTAGACCAGATAATTTGAACGATTTTCAAGGCCTGATCTGGAATTTGTTCTGGAGTTTCTGGCGATACTTTATGGGATTTACTCATTATGAATGAAAAGCTTAACTTTGTTTTTCCACAGAATGACGCGGTGTGTCGAAACCGTGGTAGTGTACTAATAAAAATATTCCGTAGAAAAACAAAGTTTAATTTTTCATTTAGCCTGATCTGGAGTTAATTTTCAAGACGACGTCATAATTATTCAAGTGAAAATGTCACTATCAGTTATTCCCGGATTCTACCTTGTAATATGTTATTTATTCACTATCCCCAGTTTAATGTTTCTTTAAATTATAATCGAGTTATTCTTTTTGACTTAAACTCAAATTTATCAATAAATACCATGCATGTCACACTTAAGTGACACCACCATACTGTCTTGGTCCTCTGCGAGCGGTAATATCCAACGTTTATTCCATCTTTACCGTTACATGACGATTACAGGAATTAAATTCAACCAATTCAGGTGTGATATAATTTTCAACTATTGTATCTCCGCTAAATAAATTATTGGATGCAGGTTTACGCGATTTGTGGCCCATCTTTTACTCTTTTGTTAAGAAAATATAACTACATATAGCATCTAGACCAAGTTTGTATAAATGCAGAAGAGAGCATTCTCTCATTGTAAGGTAACACATGAGTGAAACCATCAAATTGTCTTGAACTTCTGTGAGCGATAATGCACAAAATGTATTCTATCTTGACCATAACGTTGAAATTAAAGTAATTAAACCTTAACAACGACCACAATTATTTAATTTATTATTCCTCCGAAAAAGAAATAATTTTTTGCAAGTTTTCGTGATTTGTGGGCCATCTTTTTCACTCTTTTATGAAGAATCTATAATTACATGGGGTCATAATATCGAGTGTTTAATCCGCCTTGACCGCTCTATGGTAAATACTAAAGTGATATTTAATTTATTATTTCTCCGCCAAAGAAATAATTGGATGTAGGTTTTCTTGATTTGCGGACCATCTTTTCAGAAGGAAATTCATTCTTTTGAATAGGAAATACAGCTGAATACAGCTTGAACCCTATCGACGACGCTAGGTTTTCGTGATTGGGGGCCATCTGTCATTCTTTTATTAAGAAAATATAATTAAATTTGGCTCACTACATTTTGAATCCTATTGGGGACGCTAGTTTTTTTCTCCGAAGAAGAATCGCGGTGGGGTGGCGGAAATATCCAAACCTTACGGGGGACCCACATTCACACTCCTCGAAAATTTAATTGGCGTGTGTATCGACAGTTGAAAGATAGGTGAACCGGATATGACGCCACTCAATAGGATTCCTTGAAGTAGGAAGCGCTCTCCTCCCACTAAATCCTCCCCTCATTCACCTTTGTAAGTGAGGGACCGGCCGAATCCTTTTATGCCGCCGGCCTCTACCCTCGTCCTAGATGATCTAATGACGTTTCGCGCAGGAGTTCATCGACGTGATGCCCAATTCCGTACTCTTTTTGTCCGTAATCGTTCTGCACTAACGGCCAATCTGGAGTGTCGCTCATTCGTGACATAAACCCTTTACGAGTGGGGGTCGCTATCCATTCCGTCGATCCTTCCGTGAAACCCTTTCATCTCTCTCTCTCTCAGGAAAATCCTGTGCGGCCAATCGTGCCCTGTGATTTTCGATGGATTCATATTTTCGGTGCACAGAATCGGGTTTTTTCGTGTGGTCGGAGCCTTTTATCTACTTAATGCCTACCCTACAGGCCACCTCGTGATTTTTTTTATTTTACTCCAAAGCATGATTCTAATTTTGAGAATTTGAGCTTCAGAGGCTAGAGCTTCGTTCATAGTCGTTACTTATTCGTGATTCTGGCCCGATGTCTCCAGCTCTATTATATTAGCTTAGCTTTAATTTTCACATTACCCCCTGAGTCCTCGTAAATTTGGGATGTGATAAACATGATGCAATAACTTATTTGTATAGCGTTGTATATGAACGTGAATTGCATTAGCAAGATCATTTATATTATTACAGGAAGGTCTTCTTCTGTAATTCTTCGTATGCTTATCTTGTATAATGTTAGGCACGATGTGGTGGAAGTTCGTATTATTATTAAAATGAGACATTGCAATATTTCCACTTATAGTTTTATTCTTATTATTCCACTTATATAAAACTATAAGTGGAAATATTGCAATATCTCATTTTAATAATAAACTTCATATGCTTCGGTAATACTTCATCTACAGCAATAAATTAGGTATCATTGTAAACGCTGAATGGTTCTGACAAAATAATACTATCTCAATCTCAACTTTCACTGTTTACCCTTTAATTTGACATAAAAATTTAGATTCTTCATATCGATTACTCGCTCGAGTTATACCGACTCCACACATTGTTTCATTTTAAACTGCAAAAAAAGGTCTAAAAAACCCGTAAAATCCATTACTAAACCAAAAACAGGAACATAAGAAGGCAAAATATAAAAATAAAATCTAAGAAGTTTGAGATATTAAAATTTCCTGATTTTTGTTTTTGTTTACTCTATACGTTACAAGGAGTATCTTTCATATTGTTATTTTTAAAAACTGAAGCATGTTTAACGTCTTCTAGAAGAGACATCGTGTGTAAGGAACTTCAAAGATAACGTGTAACGCGAACAAATAAAAATATAGAAATGTGTTGAAAGTATTCAAGAATTATTATAAACGGATAAGGAAGTACTTTATGATACACCTTATTCCCTATTTGAACACCGTTTCTTTAGCATGCTTTTTCCCTGATAGCGTGAAAGTATCCGAGAGCAATTTGAGGAGAAACACCATGCTAACCCCATGCCATACACCCTAGAAGTGGCTCGCACGTTATTATCCATGAGTAGGGGGGTAGTGTACGTATAGAAGACCTTCCTTTGTAATGTACATATGGATGTCCATCTATTTGTATGCTATATGTAGATGTCGGTATATGCTATCCATAGATATACCTATAGCATACAAATAGGACATAAGTTCGATGACGTACACCTTTAAATACGCAGGAGGAGTAATTATTTCGTATGGTAATAGAAAAGAAACTGAGATTAAAAATAGACTAAACTTAGCAAACAGATGCCTACATGCAAGCCATAGGCCTTTGTCTTCTATAAAATTCGAGGAATCAAGCGAGATTGAGTGGAATTGACTCATAATGAAAGATGATTTGCAATTTTCCACAAAAGTTTTGTGGAACATTGCAAATTATCTTTCATTATATTTTGTCTTCTAATTTTCTATCCCATGAAACTAAAATAAGAATGTACATAATAATAATCTGCCTTATACCGATCTATGGGTCAGAGACGTGGATACTAAACATGACAGACGAGAAATCATTGATATTATTCGATAATAAGGTTTTATGTGAGATTTTTGGAACAACTTATGAACAAGTGAGGTGAAGATGAAAATTCAATGATGAGAAAAGAGAACTCTACAGATGTAATGATGTTATTGGTGAAATTAAGGGCGGAAGAATTAGATGGTTTTTCCATGTGCTGAGAAAAGAAAACAGAGGTGGTAGGACCAACTAAAATCTGATTTGGAAAAAGTTGGAGCTTCAGATCAGGAAAAAACGAAGAGAAAGGGAAGTCGTTGGTGCGGCTAATGTCAACTAATACATAAGTGGTCCCAGGAGTGAGTGTGAAATTCTATTTCGTCTATCAGCCGGCCTAAAGGCATAATATTCCATTTTCTCTGGCAGATTGCACATCAGCAACGTCCTCATTTACCTCCTCAATGTCATTTTCAGAGCGTTCGCCTTGCTTTCTCAGTGCGTCCGTCAGCTGCAGCGGTCACATACTCGCGAGCTTCTATGCGGCGAGTGCACTTCGCTTGTTTTTCGAGAACGGAACGCAATTCTCCTCTCTCTCTCTCTTTCACGTCGTCTTCCTAAAACACAAAGGGATTCGCCGCTCCTCCTTCAATTTTTTCCCTCGCAACGATCGTCCCGCGTCTCATATGGCGAGTCTTTTCCATAATTTATCACAAGCGGGGTTCTTTTCCGAGGAAAAGAAGTGTACTATAGGGGTTCCTCGTATCATATATATACTATACATATATAAGATTTTTTCCCACTTCTTTCTCTCTCTACCTCACTCTCTTGTACTCGCAAAAGGAAGCACTTGTTGGTCCTTTGATCGCAGGATTTCATCTCGAGAATCTTATTACGAAACCAAGAGGGAGAGGGGAGTGGGGAAAAGGAGACGCACGTACGTTTTTTTTTGTTTGATACCGCGTCTTTCTTCATCTCCTCTTCTCTGACTCTCTTTTAAAAGTTTCCAATTAAAAAAATCGCCTCTCCGTATGCACCTATTCAACTCCCCTTCACTTCTCTCTCACGGTTTTAATTACGGGGCAGTAGCGTCTCCTTTGGGCATTGTTCCCGCTGGGTCCGAGAGGACTCGCTCTGCTTGAGTCGGGCGGTGCATTTGATATCCGCACAGTCTAACCCTTTGAGTAGAGAGAGTCATCGTTGACCCAAGCTTTTTGGTGTTTTTCCTACTCCAACGAGTTAAGTGTAGGCATTTCAAACTGCCGTCGTAGAAATTCAACTTCTATTGTCATCGACAGGATTGGAGTTCAAATACTTGGTAAAATCGTATCCAATTTATAGTTCAATATTTGATCAAATCCACGAAATCCTGATGCTTTTCTAAATCTATGAGTTAAGTGGAGAAATCCAACCAGTCGTCGTAGAAGTTCATTTCTTACTATCATCGATGGGATTGGATTTCAAAGACTCTCGAATCGTATCCAATTTATTGTTCAAGACTTCATCGAATCCACGAGCTGAGCCCATACACTTCAACCAGCTGTCGCAGTAATTCATTTCCTATTATCACCGCTGGGGTTAGATTTCGGAGTTAGAGTTAAATCCTATCCTATTTATTGTGCAATATTTGACCGAATCCATGAAATCCTGGTGTTTTCCTACTCCCACGAGTTAAGCGGAGACATTTCAACTATCCGTCGTAGCATTCATT
The DNA here is from genome assembly GCF_921293095.1 of Ischnura elegans. Taxonomy (NCBI): domain Eukaryota; kingdom Metazoa; phylum Arthropoda; class Insecta; order Odonata; family Coenagrionidae; genus Ischnura; species Ischnura elegans. The sequence continues at coordinate 58,745,843 of NC_060253.1, forward strand.
TTTATTATTATGAATGGGGTTGAAGATCAAATATTCGGTTGGATACCATCCAATTTCATGTTCAAGAATACACCGAATCCATGAAATCCTGGCGTTTTCCTACTCCCACGAGTTAAGCGCAGACATTTCAAAGATTTTTTCGTCTTAGTAATTCATTTTCTATTGCCATCGATGGGGTTGAAGTTCAAAGAGTCGGTCAAATCCTATCGAATTTATTGCTCAACATTGTACCAAATCCACGAAATCCTGGTGTATCCCAACACTCACGAGTTGAGCGTAGACATATCAACCAGTCATCATAGTCATTCATTTCCTATAGTCATCGATGGGGTTGGATTTCAAAGACTCCGTTAAATCCTTTCGAATTTAATGCCCATGAGTCGGTCGAATCATTGAAATTATAACACGAGAGTTCTGCTTTTACATACTGGCGAAGGTAAATAAGATTTTTCACTGTTGAAATTTTGTACTTCGTGTGCACTTGCGATTAAACTTCGTAAAACCTAACTATTGTTGGCCAATAATTATCAGTTGCTAGATATAAATTGAGATTTTTCAGGAAGGATAGACAGTTTGGACATTCTTGTTTCGATCAAACCTCTTTTCTAGAAGCATTTATAATTATCTATTTTCATTCCCTGATCACCGAATCGCACAATGTTTTCTCCTCGGCTAAACCATGATTCAGTTTTCGCTCGTATAAATCTCTTTGCGTGCTCATCGCTAATTATCCTTCAGCATCTTCAGCGTGGAAAATGGTTTTAAATATCTACATGTTACATAGTCTAAATGAACCACTCTGCTTGTTGCATTGTTTTCACCTAGCCTGTTTTCCCTGCAGCATTCCATGCGGAAAGTGAGTAGTCTTGCCGTTTTGGGCCTTGTCTACGCTCTTATTCTCGTATCATATAATTCAAATGGGCTTAATGCATAATCGTATTGCCTAAGACTTCTAATCATCCAATTCCGTCATGTGTTAAGATCATAGTTCAAACCACTCTCGTCAACATCCATATCCAATTAGTCATTTTCCATATCGTGATCTTGTAGTATAACATGAATGGCAATACAAGTTAAGTCGTCTGATTCATTTAAATCATACTTCTGTGTTCCATTCTGGGTAGCATTCGTTGCATCTTAGGGCTACATTTTTGCAACTTACGTGAGCGTAGGTACTAAATGTTCAACATATGAGCCATTTAGTTATAAAAGGTAGCTTTTGCCAAACTTTTTTGAGCCTGTATTTGTGAACAAATATCTATTTGAAGAATCCTTTTATGCTCTCCGACCCGCATTTTCTACGGTATCTTGGTAAAGATTGTTATAATTCCAAACGCCTCAAAAAGGTACGTAGTTTGCGGCTGATGAATGGGGAACAATGTACGCTACACCCTTATGGTTTATTACACGAAATGTCCATAAAGGCCGTGTTACACGGGGCACGTCATTTTGCTATCTAATACACGAAGGCACAGTCAAAACTTTGTCCTGTAAAGTGGTGAATTGTTGGAACGCATGCAAGAATGTATGCTTACGAGAAGGCAAAATAGCCCCTGCTCTAATTAAGAGCTCGCATTCTCCAATTTCAACGAATTATTTTGGCGTTAACCAGCGCAAAGACTCTCCCCGTATAAAACAGCCTGAAGAACTTTTTTGTGATCACCGAGCGGCATTTTCTGCGGTATCTTGGTTAGCTTAGTTGGCTTGGTTATAATTCCAAATGCCTCAAAAAGTTACCAATTTTATGGCGGTATCAGGCCCGGAACTAGGAGTTTTGCCGGAGGGGGCAAAGATCAATTTGCCGCCCCCCTCCCCTGATAACTCCTCGCTCCCTTGTTCCCCATTCCCCCAACACTAAAAATAATACATCCGCAAGCTATGCTTTTAGAAGCGTAAATTGAAATGACACACCGTATGCTTGCTTTTAAGAAGTTTTATTCGTATTATTGTTGAATAATTTAAAAATTAATAATTATTGCTAAATAGTTTAATTAGTAAAATTAAATAGCTTTTTTAAATGAACTTTTAAAAATTTTGCCCCCTCCTGAAATCTGCCGCCCGAGGCACGTGTCCCTTATGCCCCGGCCTAGTTCTGGGCCTGGCTGATGTATGTGAACAGTGTACAGTACACCCCTAAGGAGTAATTTACGAAGTATCTATAAGGGAAAGAAACTGCATTGCAAGCTCGTGGAGCGGAAGACACTTGGGAGATAGTGAAGAATAATTTGGAGGATATACATGCGTGATGGGCCGTGCCATCGCTGCATGAACAGCTCCCCTCCACTTTCCCCCTCTCTTATGTTCGAACATTAAAAAACAAAAACCATCCGACCCCCGTAACGGAGTATCTCCCCCCCCCCCTCCTACCCGACCGTATCCCCCTGAAAAAAGAGTACTCGACAACAAGATGGCAAACCTCAAAGGAAGTGGTCCTCCATCTTTTTCGGGCAAGTTCTCCTTTCTGCCTACGCATCAAGCCTCCTTTTTTATTCATGCACACTCCCCACCCACTTGCGCCTCCGAGGCAGAGTCGCTTTTACGCTCTAAAACGCGTGGCGTCTCGCTTTTTACCGCCACGCGGGTGTTTACTCACGTCGCGTCGCTGCAGTACGTGGTGCTTCGCTCCTGTCTACTCGCTACCTCCACACCTCATGCATTTCTCTCTGACTCATCATAGCTCTGCCGCGTCTCTCTCTCTTTCTCTCTCTCTCTTTCCCTGTGGCATGGATTTTCTTCGGAGTATACGCTACATCAAAGTCTTTAGGCCTATTTAAATGCTCCCAGTCGAGTTTATTGTTACTTTTTCTCTCGTATTTACCCGTGGAAGCCGTGCACCTTATTCTCCGGAAATGCCGGTGAAAAAATGGGAGTGCGCGGCTTACACGTATCCTCCAAATTTTAATGTAAGCCGCGTTCCACTTTCTCTCAAATTCTTATCGTTTATTTCTCTAGAGTTTAGCATTTAAACTAGGAAACCTTCGCAGGAATTATATTTCGAACATTATTCAATTCTATATTTTTGTATTGAGTAGATGCATCATGCCCTAATGACGACGGACAAGGGACGCCGACTTACAAAAATTATTGGGGACCCCAAACCGAGGATCTTGCCCCGGGAAATTTTATAAGTAGTGAGTTTAAAGTTTTTTAAGCATTTTAAAAGAGTCATACGATCAACATTGGAACCCTGATAACTCGAATCTCGATATCTGGACACTCCGGGGAAAATCGACAAGCCTGGCACATTTTTTCCTCACACCCATAACGAATTTTTGAGGGGGCTCGGCCCCCCTCAGGCCCCATGGAGTCGGTGCCACTGCGATGGACAACTCGTCCATCGAAACATCGGCCGAGATGGAGTTGGAGAACCAGACTCGGTGGAAATCCCGGGTAACCTTCCATAATTATTCAACGCTTCCATCGCTTTACCAACGAATCACGAGTTCTTATA